>NC_133495.1:9485801-9551889 GCF_025370935.1 Choristoneura fumiferana
TATTTTATGGTACGGTTTTAAGTGCTTTAATATGATTTTAATCTAACTTTGTTTTAACGCTCTATAATTAACAGACTCTGAAAGCCACACTTAAAAACCTCACGCAACAGTGCGCCATCTAGTGAGACAAAAAACGATAGCCCTCATTGGAATTCTATTGGAGCGGCCAGGATCGTCTCCGCAGGACGGAACTCTTCAACAGTTTAATGGCATCAAACTGAAACTAATAGAAGTCAAACTAATAATTAAGCCGTATTCCAGAGGACAGTAATTACATTAAAAGACAAGAACTAAGTACGCCGTTTCAAGCGGTTCTCGCCCTTAACGAGAGCCTGCGGTACCCCAAAAAATGCAATTTCCCCCCGCGAGCAGTAATAAGTTTAACAACATTAGGTCCAAATGGGGACTGTAACAGCTTCCAAATTGCAGCGCAGATTACTTGAGAATTGTGTTAAGTATTATGAGCTAATTTCAGGAAGGTATTAATACTGACTGTGGCGTTCTGTGCGAATTTATTTTTACCGAACGAAAAAGCCAAAGGAACTGCTGTCATACAGGACTGAGGTTATTCTCGAGACGTAGAGAGTTTATCGTGTTTTCATTGATTTCCGTTAACATTAACAGACGGGTCAGTTCATTACTAAAATACCTTACCTGGTTAACTTTATGAACTAATTTGACGAACGGATAGCCAAGTGGATAGAGAACCTGACTGTGAAGCTTTAGGTTCCAAGTTCGATCCCCGGTCGGGGCAGATATTTGCATGAATAATAAGAATGTTTGTTCTCGGGTCTTGGACGTTTAATAATTATGTATTTAAGTATGTAGTGTGGTCAGTATGAAGTTCAACAGGTGTCCATTGCGGTATAGGGGAGCATGCAGCCAGTATAATGGGGACGGTTCACTAATATGTTGCATAAAATCGAATCTCATAATTTCGTTTTCTCATAACAACCTTGAGCAGAAACATCATATCACCGAATTACTTTTTGGGCTCCACAGAAAACCAGCGTTACTGCACATAATGTGCGGCAACACATGCTGAGTGGAGACCCTTTTTGGTATCCTGCCGTGTCACCAAGTAACATAGTTTTAGTGCTAGTTTTAGTCTTAGTTTTAGGTGGTACTTATGGAGCCAAAATAAACCTTTCTTTCTTTCTTTCGCATATATTTTTTCTCATACTATCATTACTCATAATTTTGTAAAGAAGAATATTAACATCACATAATATCGATGAGAATAATATTTGTATGTTCGAATAGTTACTACGCAGAAAGATATAATATCTCATAATATTACTTTGCATAAGAATAATAAAAAGCAAATAATAATTATACTAAACATTCCTTGCAATTCAATTATGGTTATTATTTAGGCAGCCCATACATTATGTAGGCATGATAGTTGTATAGGTACTTAAGATTATAGATTTATTAAACTTGATTCATTATTAGCAATTCGGCTTATAGTTAGAGAGAACTAAATAAAGAAACAAAATACTTACATTTATTCACAACACAAACACAACAATATATTATGTGTCATTACGGTTCGGTACGGTACGGTTACACTGGCTCAGTATGTTCGTCTTTAAATTTAATAATAACAAGTCGCTTTTGAGTCAAAATCTAACCCCTCGCTTATTTAAATTCATAATCGTAATTTATAATGATGTTAATCTTAAGTAAAGCGCGATGAGGCATTTTATGAGCCCGTTTAGATTTCAACTAAATCCAAGTTAGATAAAAAGCAATTCAATTTATGTGTTCATTGATCTATTGGGATACGGGTTACGGATATACTTGTAGTAAAGGTTATTTAAGATTTATTAATGCTTGATAAACAGACTGTCCAAATTTACATAAATTGGCATAAGGTTTATTACATACTTACCTATATATAAATATTTTGTGGAATGCTTAATAAACATATAAATTTGTAATTATTTAGTAGATAATTATAGCTATTTGATCCTGTTACACCTAAAATTATGATTTTATTGATCACCTAATAAATAATATTTGTTCCTAAAATAGTAGATCTGTCACTAAATTGAATCACTAAATAATATTAAAACGGTTACCTAATTAATTTAAAAATTACTTGGAAATAAAATTCAATCAATTTGATCATCAAATAATTATATTGGTTTCCAAAATAATAAATGTGTCACTAAAACTGAATCACCAAACAATATAGTCATGGCTACCTAAAAATTAATTATAATCACTGGAAAATAATATTGATCATCAAATAATTGAACTGAAATTAGACGATATGACATAAATGATAATAATAATAATTTGTTCTCACAAATTACACCAATTGACCCAGGCCCAAACTAAGCAAAGCTTTACACACACCATTGAGTTGCTCCGCAGGTTTGTGCAGGTTTCCTCACGATGTTTTCCTTCACCGCAAAGCTAGTGGTAAACGTAAACATATTATTATGTTCGAAAACATAATCCTCCTTCTCAGGCATTCTGATAAAAGACGCTCTGGTTAAGTTCGAAAAGCGTCAGTGTATTGTGGTAATGGTGATAGATGGGTTTGTGTGATTTGTGTGTGTTCTTACAGTGTGGAGGTGGAGGAACTGCATGAACACGCATATCTTGCATAAACTTAGCTATCATAAGGTCGCGGGTGAGCAAAGAAATTATTTTAGTTAATTGATATGAACCTCCGCAAAGTAACGCCTGATTCAATAAATTATTTAAAAGACTGTCCTTTTTGAAGCACACGAAATATTTTTAGCTTTCGCTCTGAAATGCGCTATTTAGAACCAGTGAGGGTGCAGTGGATTTACGATCAGCACCTTATAAAGGTTTATAAGTGCAATCCGAGGGCTTTATAAAGGCAGACGCTGCTTCTTCGCACTTTTAAAGGTCAAGAACTCATGAACTATATTTAGTCTTCGCTTTGCAAAGTTTCAGTCACAGTGCTTTATGAAAACCAGTATGATTACACACTGATAATAAAAGTCTCTACGGTATCGAATCAGAAATGAGGAGATACGGAGAAGAACGAAGGTCACTGACACAGCCAAGTGAATTATTAGCTCGTTGATGTGGCAATGGGCAGGCCATATAGCACGGAGAACAGATAGCCGTTAGGACCGAAAGTTCTCGAATGGAGATGGCGGATTGGCACGCGCAGCGTAGGATGTCCACCAACGAGATGGACGGATGACCTGGTTACAGCCGCTGGTTCACGGAGGATTCCGGCCGTTTCCAACCGAAGCAACTGGAGGCCTATATTCAGCAGTGGACGTCCTACGACTGATAATGATAATTATGAGTAGGATTACACACCAAATAAGAAAAGCCAATGTACGCTGAGAAAAAAGTCGTGGTGAGATATTTAGTTGCCCTATAGCATCTCAAGTAGACCATCATGGGCTTCTAAGTTTTCGAAGTATTAGTGCTTACGACCTAAACGTGGTTGACTTGCTTTGTTATTTTAGATATTATTTCAAAATTCTTAGAATTTTTTATTCAATGAACAATTTGTACTTTATAATAAATGTACATTCGGCCGTTATTCTTAGTGTTAATTGGTCCTTTATAAAGTACGCGAGGACTTAGGAGGTTGTAACTTTGGTGCCGATGATAGACGTATGATGTCAAGCTACATACAGAGTGCTTTATTTAGATTATAGACACCTAATCTCACATCAGCTTATTGGCCTCTTTAGTTTACTGATATAGAAACTTGAGATGACTTGAGATGAGTGAAAGATGACTGTCTTTGTTATAATAGGAAGACATTGTTGGAGACAAAACCAATTTCTAATTAAATATTTGTTTATATTTATAAATTGTAAATATGATTATGGTAACCCAAGTTTAGTTCATTGTACTGTTTTGTAACTGTGTGCTGCCCAGCTCTTCTCTCAAGACCTTGGGGTAATTGTTACCAGCGTAATTATGATGTATTGTGCCGGGTTCCCGGAGCAGGATTTGTTGACACGCGCTAGGCTGATGGTAATCCCGGGATTCCCGGGATTTCGTAGGATTTAGTAGAAATTATAATTATGCTAGTCAAAATAAGGGCCGCTTAAGGGAGTTTCATGGGTAAAGCAAAATCAAAAAACATTTGCGGTTTTATCATTTTACTACTTTCAAGAATCATAATATTCATTTAGCCTAAAAACGGATTTCATATTATTACTGAGCATAAGCTTTAAATAATATAACATTCTTTAGTCATAACAACAATTGCAATAATGCTTATATTCAATAATTTCATTTAGAATATTCGGTAAATCATATCATTATTAAAATCTATAATAACATTTAGAATAATGATTAGACAGTATAACATCATGCGTGCCAAATGCAAATAAAAAACCTTAGATTTGTGCGACCGAGCCAAGTGAGCGAGCAAGACGGTTCGGAGCAAAAGCGTCTCGGATAGGTTTGGTCCAGAAGGCTAAGGCAGTAGCGAAGCGGAGCGTAGCTCCCGCCTTAGCCTTCGATGTTAGGTGTTTTTTTTTTTATAGCAGCCCAGATAAAATTGCTTCACAAAATTATCTTTGCTGTTGGATTTTTGCCAGGTGTTTTATACTTTTCGATCATTATCCACGATGTTTGTATAAAAAAATTTGAACTTTGATAAATTATGACTGTTATACAGTACTTTAATATGCATAAGACAATTATGCTAATTGAATAATATGGTTTGACAAATTCGGCAATTTGTTTATATGCATATTGTTTTTATACATTCTCAATATTTCGATAGATTGAAATTCTGATATTTGTGTTATAGGAAATGAAAATTTTCAAATCGTTCTTATGACAAACATTACACACGTTTGTATTGTATTCATCATCATCATCATCATCATCATCCCAGCCTATATACGTCCCACTGCAGGGCACAGGCCTCCCCTCAGAATGAATTATATTGTATTATCTTGTATCATTAAAACCATTTTTAGACAAGAAATGTTATAAAGAATTATATAATTTATTGGTGTTTCTGTATTATAAACTCACGGCCTCTATTTTCTTTTGGGTAGTATATGAATATTTATATGGAGTAATTAATGAATCGTAACACACCTAAGCGCAATTTGAATAGAAATCGTCAAAAAACAAGACTAAGTTTTTATTACTTTTTATTAATTGAAAACATAAACAATATTACCTATAACACGGTCTCAGGCTGCTTTGGATCGGGAGCGGGAGAAAATAAGTAAAATAATAATGAATATGTTTATTCCCATTAGTCCAGTATAATCGTGTTCAGGGCTAGTTATAACTTACGAAAACCATTATAAATCGAATGTATAATTTTAATAAAAAAAAAAACTTATTTCTGTTTAGTGACAAGGGAAATGTTCTAATCCTTCAGTCTTACCGTGTTCTTTTTTTATTATATCGGCTGCCTTCTCAGCTATCATGATTGTTATCATAGCTGGTGTCCCCTCGGCACAAAAGGTATTACACTATCGTCTACAACTCTTAGCTTCTTCATTCCTTTAACCTTTAAATTATCATCAACAACCAAGCCCATAGCACAAGTACTGGCAGGGTTGAAGATGGTAGTGGCCATGTTTTTGACGTAACATGCCCAGTAACTATGACTCTGATAATCCAAATCATCACATTCCGGGAGCGGTGGTCTGATAAACCGACCACCAACATCAGAGTATTCTGGAACATTTTCCAGTTCTTTGATCTTCTTAACAGCTTCAATCATTCTCTCTAAATCATTTTCATCGGAGAAATAATTGTTAAAGATCTTCGGAGAATCAAATGGATCAGTACTGCGAAGAGTCACCCTACCTCTAGACTTTGGTGTATTCAGCATTGCAAAAGAAGCAATCTTTTCTTTTTCAGGGTCAGTTAGGTAGTAAGATGTCGAAACTTCTAAATTGTAATTGTAATTTACTGTAAGCACATAAAAGAAAAGTGGCGATAGAGTACCAAATAATGCAGTGAAATGTTGTAAATCTAGAGTTCCTGTAGATGAGGAGAAAAAACCAGAAACGTTAGGAAGTGGAAATGATGACAATTCAGTGAGAGATACCGCTGTATCCAATGCAGATAATACATTACTTTGCCCAGACAAAACAACAGCAACACACACATGGTCCTGTAAATTTTCACCAACTGGTAAATCTTGAACTAGAGGGATACCTAGACCCTTTAAGTCTTTTTTAGGACCTATACCAGACAACAATAATAATTTAGCTGAATTAAACACACCAGCACAAATTATCACTTCGGCATCTGCAAATACATTAACTTTACCAAAATGCGTAGCTACTCTAACCCCTATAGCTTCTTTATTGTCATTTGTCAGTATTTTAATGACTTGAGCTTCTTTGAGGATATGAAAGTTACTCTTGTCTTTTATCGGAAGTAAATATTCTTCGGCAGTACTAGCTCTCCTGCTATGTTCTTTATCGTCTTTGATATTTAAATACAATTCTCCAGTGCCATTAGGGATTGGTACGAACGGATCTTCAAGTATATGCATTCCAAGTTCTGAGTAGCCCTTGAGCAGTCTTCCATTTTTTTCTACAAATAGTTTATTTTTACTTTGAGGTTTAACACTGAATGGACCTTTATCGCAGTGGTATTTTGATGTTGGTCCGTTGACCAGTTTTTTATCGAGCATGTTTTCTGCTTTCTTGAAATACTTGAGCACAGATTCCCAATTCCAGTTAGTGTGGCCAGCTTTAACCCATTCATCGAAATCTAGTTTTGAACCCCTGAAAAAGAAAATTAATTTCATTCAATAATTATTTTTAGTCTAGAATACGAGAATACGCACTGAAGTTATGATGTTTGTATGGGTGTTCGGTTCGTCATATAACGCCAATAAAGACCACAATATAATTTTTAGGAATCATGGGAATTGAAAAAAAAACACCAGAATTTTAATTCAACTGCCAGATCTAATGATTTACGCGAGAAGTTTACTGTCATTAAGTACAAATGGAAAATTAACAACTCATTCAAATTTCAAATTTCAAATTAATCTATATATATAAAAGGCAAAAGTGATTGACTGATGTATCAACGCACAGCTCAAACCGCTGGACCTAGGGATTCCAAATTTAGCACGTAGGTTACTTTTAAGGTCTAGGGGTGCACTAAGAAAGGATTTTTCAAAATTCACCCTCTAAGGGGTGAAATGGGGGTCCAAATTAGTATGGGGAAACAAGATTAGTTAGACTATTTTATTCGAAACTTCACAGGAGTACTCTTAACAATAAATAAGTAAACACTGTTTCAGGTTTTTTGAGAATTCAACCCCTAAAGGGGGTAATGTGGTGACAGAGTCAATCAAAAACCAATCGTTGATATATCAACGCACAGCCGAAACCACTGGACCTAGAGACTTAAAACTTTGCACATAGATACCTTATACAATGTTAGCATCCAATAATTTGGAGATTTTTGGAAATTCTTACGGAAACGGGAAAAAACGGGATTTATATATTCGATTCCGAGTGACCCTATCTCAGTAACTATAATAACTAGACTCTTCAAATTTGATTCACAAGTAGGTATTACATTAATCAAAAAATCGATTTCAGGATTTGTGGAAATTCCTACGGGATAAGGAAAAAACGGAATTTATATATTCAGTTTCATGAATCCTATGAACTATAATTAGTACTAGACTTCAAATTTGGCATATAAGTAGGTGATTATAATGATAAAAAAACAGTATTAAGTATTTGGGAAATTTCACGGGATAAGGAATAAACGGGATTTATATTCAGTTTAACGGAATCCATTTTCGTTTTACTGGTCCTAGAAAGCTGAAATTCGGCATGAAGATTGTTTGGGGAGTGTAGAGGAGCGTTAAAGAGGGCTTTCCAAAATTCCCACGGGAACGGAAAAATAATAACTGAAATTTGGCATTTAGGTTCCTTGGGATGTAGATAGCTACAAAGGAAATCTGATTTCCCGAAATTCACGGGAAAGGGAAAAAAAAAGGACTTTTCTTTTACTGGTAGAAAGCTGAATTCGGCATGTAGGTTGCTTGGGAAATGTAGAGAGCATTGAGAGAGGACTTTCCAAAATTCACACGAGAACGGGGAAAAACGGGATTTTTCGTTTTACTGGTCGTAGAAAGCTGAAACTTGGCAAGTGGGTTCCTTGGGAGTGTAGGGGAGCATTGAGAGAGCATTTCTCAAAATTCTTATGGGAACGGGAAAAAAACAGGATTTTGCGTTTACTGGTTGTAGAAAGCTGAAATTTCAAAATTCAAAAGTTTATACTGCACCGCTGCAAAAAGCTTTAAAAAAGGAGGACTGCGTTCCGCTATATATATTTATTTATGTTTGTTTACTGATTTCTCACTCAATGTGTCCATTTTTAAAATGATTTTTTATTCGAAGGATTTTCTTTACTGGTTAGAAAGCTGAAATTTCAAAATTCAAAATTTATACTGCATACGCTGCAAAATCTTTAACCGACTTCAAAAAAATGAGGAGGTTATGCATTCCGCTATATATATTATTTATGTAGTTATTTCAATTTCCGTTTTAAATAATTTTTTCGAATTAATATCTACTCCTGAGGTAGTCCCATTGTCAAAATCGGAATCTGATGACGGTCTCAGGGAATCGAGGGCAACCCTCAAATTTTGTAGGCACGCATTACGTTTTTTATATAATTATCTCGAGTTATTTAAGTATTTCGTCTCAGTTATCTCATGGATGAGCTGATGATGGAAGGTTAAACTCCTTAACGGTTAGGAGTTAGATGAAGTTTCTTTAAATATCATATGCATGTATAGGTACACCTTTAGTTGTATTCTTTCTGTTTATTCAGGTGAGCTGATGATAGAAGGTATAACTCCTTAACGGTTAGGAGGACACATTAAGTACCTACACCAAACCAATCAACTCATTACGTAACAAAATTTATCCATACCTATAAAACAGTATACTGTGACAGGCTGACTGACTGACAGACGACGCGTAGTTAAAATACAAATTTTACAGACCTGAATTTGGCACACATGTAGATAAAGTATAATAGAAGTGCACTAAGTAAGGATTTTTCGAAATTCCCATGGGATAAGGAAATATTTAACTTTGTCTGCTTCTTTGTTTGTTTGTTTGGAGGAATCTCTGGGAAAACTGAGGTGATTTAAAAAAATCTATTAGTGAAAGTTTTTTAAAAATCGATACCTGAAATAATGGAAACCTGTTTCAATTTAATCGCGGACAGTGTGGTTTTCTATTGAATTTACTTATTCCCATCCCGCGGAAACAATCTATATATCTTCAGGTACGAATTATGACTATCTAGGTTGATTTTAAATTCAAAAATTTGCAAATAGAATTCTACGAAAAATCAATTCAAACACGTAAAGATCGTGAAAGTAGCGTGTTACAAACATTTAACAATTATTGCATTCAATTTAGGTTGCATTTTTAAAATACCAGCGCTTTCGGAAAACCATTTGCCAAGAAGAATTTGTAATTTTTTAAAAAATAATTAAAAAATACAAAAATAAAGTATACAATAAGGAAAAAGTAAATAAAATACAGGGATGTATGGGGTCCCTTACTTACAAAACTAAACACTAACTATATCTACGTTCGTCACTCAGTCGTAGTGTAGAATGCTTTCACTGTAAATAAAATATAAAAAAGAATGATAATTCAAACAACAACTCAAATATATATATATAATATCAATCAAGTATCAGCAAGGAAAACTTTCCACCCTGGATATCGTCAAAAAGGTAATCTTCTCCCATAATAAATTTAACAAATTTGATAAAGGTCTTAAAAAACAATGACCATTTGTATTTACGTATAGACTCAGAAAATATATCATTTTTAATATCCACCTGAAATAAGTTTTGGTCTTCAAAATTCAGACAACATTCTAATTTGTAAGAGGCAAAATTCAATTTAGGCTTAATTAATTTACGGGTACCCTTCGCAAGGTCTAAAATTTTTTGTCCTAAAACCTTTTGGTCGAAATTGTTTGGTATATTATATTGTATGGTATACCTATTTTTTCGCATAAGTACATTTTTTCCCTAGAGCACTTTTGGTCTATATTTGTTTAGTTTAAAAAATTTATTACTAAAGAAAACCCAGGTTTGTGTTGCTCAACTATAGGTTATGTTAGGTCAGTTTTTTGTCAACTAGTCGGGATAGGAGCTCCGCTTCGCTTTGCGGAGCTCCGTGAACTTCGCCTCTAGAGTCGTTAATCATATAAATAATTTTGTTTTCCACACATAAAATTAGTAGTAACAATGTTCGGAATATAGATAGTAAACCACTAGAGCGATGCGCGTGCAAAGGTTACTTAACTATGTATCTTTTCAAAATGTTAAACATTGTTTTACCTTTGTACTACTAAGTGACTGATGGCAGAGCTCCCGCCAAGTACTTTGCCTCTCGTATGTGCCGTCCTTTTCCCATGTAGCGCGTGCGATGTACAATCGTCAACTTCGGAAACGAAATCCCAGTCGTAAGGGCTATGTGTTGCCAGTGGCCAGAGTCCTGGTATCTGCGTATAAAAGATCTCGGTCACCTTTTTTAGGGTGATAAGCGGAACCCTATTCAAAGTCAAAGTCAAAATATCTTTATTCAATTTAGGCCATAACAAGCACTTATGAACGTCAAAAAAAAAATCTACCACCGGTTCGGAAAAACCTCTGCTGAGAAGAATCCGGCAAGAAACTCAACGAGGTATTGTTAACTATCCTAAAATTACTGTACACAAAAAAAAATAAAGAAGTCGTTTTGGGCAAGGCGCGATGATGCTGGAAGCGTTCTCTCTGAACAGCTCAGCAAATTCTGTTTACGCATCACGCATTGCATTAAACGCACCATTAATCGTATAAGCTGCTTTATTTAAAACTCACCACGCTAGCGGGAGGAGGGTCGGAGCCAGCTTCGATCACCAGCACTCGCCAGTCTGACACCTCTGACAATCGTCGAGCCATTACAGAGCCCGCCGTGCCGGCACCCACGATGACGATGTCGAAGTGGTCACCATCTGGAACCGTAGACGTTTCAGCATAAACGTGGAATTAGGTTGAGTTTCAACCAGAGATGTGCAAGGATGTGTTTTTCATTAACCAATAGAAACGCTTCATTTACCTATCCTCGCACAGCACATCTCTAGTGGAAACAGCTGAGCGGAGCGAGGCGAGGTAAATGAAACGTTTCTGTAGGTTCAAGAAAATCACATTCCTCGCAACAGATCCTCGCACATCTCTGGTGGAAATGGAATCTTTATTCGAGCATTTCAACCGCTTCAGTTTTCATGGTCACATTTTTATTAATGTGCTGTAGAGCTTGATGATGCTTTTGAAATTTTTTTAGACATCCTGCACTCCTTCTATTTTGCATTGGGAAACTGTAACAGAATCTTTTACCATGTCAACAAAAATGTGGCCACGTAAATCAAATAAAATAAACGCTCCAATAAATGACCCAACAGTGGAAATGTAGCATAGGCTGAAGTTAATGTTGGTTTACCTTTAACTGGACTATTTTCTGGCCAACTGACATTTGCGATAGACGCTACTGTGGCCAAGAGCTGCAAGGAGCTGACGACAGAATCGATCGTCGTCGCTGGATTGAAGTTGACAGCGTTGTTCAGAGTCGAAGATAGAATATCCATGGCGAATCAGGCACAAGTTGAAATTAGTCTAACTTTAAACTTACATGCTCTTATATAGCTACAGGTGGAAGTGTACAATTAACATTAATTAAGGCAAATGCAAACACAGCTTCAATATAGCCACGGTAATAATGGCTGTGGCAAAATACCTACGTGAAGGAAAGTAGCAATATACCGCACTATTATACAAGCTTTTATTTAGTTTCACCTGTCCCGTTGTGTCTGTCTGTAATCAAATCTTGCAAGTTAAATTTGACCAACTTCAAGTAGTCGGATTGACTTGAAATTTGGAACACTTATGTAAATTGCGTGACAATACAATAATCTTGTAGTGACATCCTGATAGTCCAGCCAGGATTGTCTCCGCAGGACGGAACTCTTCAGCGGTTTGTATCGACTTGAAATTTGGTATACAAATGTAGTTTAGGTGACAATGCAAATACAGTCAACAAAAAGTACAGTCAGCAAAAAACGCTTCTATTAGAAATGAAACTTTTATGGTTAGGTTTTTACTTTTGCTTCAGTAGGTACTAAGATTTACTGTCGTTGAGTACAAATAGAAAATCAACAGCTCGAAATTATACTTCCGACTCGTCCAAGCAGAAAAATACTAATTTGAAATACATCAACAAAGAATTATATATTAATAATTCTGTTGTATCCTTGGTTGCCCTGAAAACAAGCGCCATGACTGAAGTAATTCAGACATCGGCATTTGCTGAGTGGCATCCATGTTGGTGCACTGTTAACTACTGTTATATTTAGATTTAAGATTTCTAGAAACTTTTTTACACCAAATAAATTGAATCTATTATATTCTATTCAAAAACTGTCTATCCTGAATATCGGCAAAAATGGAATCTTGTCCCATGGTAAAATTGACAAGTTTGATAATACTCGTAGGTCATAGGAAATAATGGTCATTTGTATTTAAAATTAAATAAATCGTCCCCGTAGAGTGAAAAGTCACTAAGTCGTATTTTACTGTTTTGAGATTTGAGATTAAACTTTGGTCCTAATACCTAATACAGACTAGATTTCGCTTCTTTTATTTAATTTTACTCCTATTTATCCTATATTATAAATGCGAAAGTTTGTAAGTATGTTTGTTTATTACCAAATCACGTCTAAACGCTGAACCGATTTAGATGAAATTTGGTATACAGATAGTTTCAATCCCGGGAAAGAACAGAGAATAGTTGGAAAGAGAATAGAGGAACAGAGAATAGGACAGTGATGTGATTAACGATTTCTACGCAGAACGGAGTCACGGCAACAGGCTAGTTACAATTTAAATTCAATTTGGGCTTATTAATTTACAATAAAATGATATTACTGAATGAATGCCAGTAATTTGGCTTGTAGTTATATGTAGTACTAACCAAGCTCCCCTGTGTGTGTGTGTGTGTGTGCGTGCGTGCGTGCGTGCGTGCGTGCGTGTGTGTGTGTGTGTGTGTGTGTGTGTGTGTGTGTGTGTGTGTGTGTGTGTTTAAAAGTGTTCTTTATTGCTCACCTTGTAATTTTTTCTCTGTGTATCTGTTTTTCTGTATCGCTTACTATGTCTGGTGTACAATAAAGAGTCTTTGTATTGTATTGTATTGTATTTATGTTTAAAAGTATTCTTACTCTTAAGTATTATTATTTTTCTGCGTTTTCATTGCAAAATATTGTTTTTTTTTTGTTGTTACATAAAACTTAACTTAATTCTATTCAGTACCTAGGTATTATTTACAAAGAAAAATCAATTTTTCGCAACGAAAACAGGCGTCGAAAAATAAATTTACATGATTTATGTAGGCCAAACTTTATTTTTAGAAATTACACTTGCTAGCAACATCCTTATTTATTAACAAAAGAGAACTGTGGAAGCAAACAAGCCAATGCATATTTACATACTAAGTAATTAATATGGATATGACATTAACAGCTGAAATGTGTTTTAAAAATGGTACTTACCAACAATCACTTAAATTTTCATGTTTTAGATACTACTTTTGTCTTGTATTTTATTCTGCGAATAATATTTTCACAATCAAAAACGCTCTTAAGTGCTGAACCATCGTTCATTAAAGATCTGAACAGTAACTGAGTAAAAATTGCAACAAACCCTCACATAAAAACCAACAAAGAACTCGCTTAACACTACTAGTATCCCACAGGATCTATGCCACTTTCCGGGATCTTATGCCCTCCCAAGGTCTCAAACTATCTAAATACCATTATTATTATTATTATTATTATCTAAATACCATATTCTTTTCAAATAAATTCAGCAGTTTAAGCGATATATAACGATAGATAACTGACAGACAGAGATAATACATTTTAAGAACAAAGAACACGATATTGAGAAGCTAATACAAAGAGTGATTACTTGCCCAATTGGACTACTTCATCCTTCGTCCTCTTGGACACTGACCCACAAGAAGTGAGTGCAAGTGAGTGCCACGTATCCTGGCAATGCTTTTTACATTCTGCGTAGGTCACTCATACTTGCCAAAAGAGCTAGTGAGATCGGTTGTGGTACCCGTTGTTAAGAATAAAACCGGAGACATTGCAGACAAAAGTAATTAAGTACCTACCGTCCTATCCCGCTGGCCACGGCCATAGCGCGGATTTTTGATGGTATGCTGAACTTTCAACTTAATAAGTAGGTACGTAAATATTCTCATCAAAATCAGTTTGGTTTCAGACCGAAAGTCTCAACAGAGAGTGCTATTGCGTGTTTAAAGCATGCCGTCAGATACTACACGGATCGTCACACGCCTGTTTACGCTTGTTTCCTTGACCTATCGAAAGCATTTGACCTGGTCTCTTATAACATCTTATGGAGGAAACTTGCACAAATAAATTTGCCTGCTGAACTTATTCGTATTTTTTAGTATTGGTACGCAAACCAGGTCAACAATGTGAGATGGTCAGAAATGCTGTCGGACGATTTCAGTTTGGAGTGCGGGGTGCGACAGGGGGGTCTAAGCTCGCCTACGCTCTTCAACATTTACATGGACGAACTGATTGTCGCGCTCAGCAGCTGCCACGTCGGGTGTCATGTGGATGGAGTCTGTTTTAATAATATCAGTTACGCGGACGATATGGCATTGCTGAGTGCGTCAGTCAGTGGTCTCCGTAAATTGTTGGGTATTTGTGAGGAGTACGCAAAAGAGGACGCAAAAGTCCATGGATTGAAATATAACACGGTTAAAAGTGAATTTTTAGTTTTTAAATCAGGGACAAAATGTCCATCCAAAGTCCCGCCCATCAGACTGAATGGTGAATCTTTAAAAAGGGTGAATCGCTTCAAGTACTTGGGTCACATCGTTACCGAGGACATGAAGGACACGACGAAGATATAGACAGGGAGCGGAGAGCGTTGTCGATAAGAATCAATATGATGGCTCGCAGGTTCGCTCGCTGTTCTCGTACTGTCAAAATTACTTTATTTAGAGCCTATTGCATGACATTCTATACGAGCAGCCTGTGGGTTAAATATAGCAAGAGAGCGTACAGCGCTCTCCGCGTTCAATACAATAACGCGCTTAGAGCCTTGTTGCGGCTGCCCCGGTTCTGGACATAGAAAGGGCGAGTTTCACTAAATACCTTGGTGTTATTTTTTTATTTTTTTATTTTCTTTATTGAGGAAAACAAACAGCAATACAATCATACATGAAGCTAGTATACATGCAGGTAAATCATGAGCCAGTAAAGTTTTCACTGATATGACTACACTTATTAGAAAAATATTATGCACAAAGTAAACAAAGTAGGTAAGTTAAACAACAAACGAAAGGAATGATGACAATATCTAATACGGTTTCACGGGATACCCGTAAAAGTAACAAATTTGGAGTTGAAATAAAAAATACAAAAAGACTCCAAAAAACCAATCATGACAATATATTTTTTTTTTCCAATCATGACAATATTTTTTTTTCTTTTTTAAGACAAACCTAATTCCTTGAAAACATGCAGAAAACAGTTACTAAACAACTACAAAGTGCTTCTTATTGCGGCCACATAACTATTATACTTTTGATTTATATTTGACATGACAATTGACAATTTGTTGATTTGAAAACAAAAGTTATACAATTTAAACCTAAACAGAAAACATCTTTGGAATTAAAGTTAAAAGTAAACAACACAGACAGAGAAGTATCCGAATTTAAATTGTTAGGTGTAACGATAGATTCTGGTATATAGACTGGCGAGCTCATATTCAAAACATAAAAACAAAACTATCCAAATTTGTATATGCACTAAGTGTTCTAAAAGTCAGAACAAATTTTGAACTGCCTATTATTCGTACGCGTTTGCCTGGCTTCGGTATCGCGTAATACTGTGGGGGGGTTGCTCCGATGCACAACAACTATTTATTATGCAAAAAAAGTGCATACGCATTCTAGCCAACATACGTATTCCGGAAAGCTGCCGTCAGCGCTTTATAAATCATAAACTATTAACCTTACTCTCATTATACATACTAGAATCGGCACTTTTTACCCGCAAACACCCTGATCTATTCAAAGAGCGTAAAGATATAAGTACGACAAGGACACAATATAAAAAAAAAATTGCTTTTACCGAAGTCAAACTTAGCAATGTTCAAAAAGGGTCCCCAATATAACTGTATCCAAGTCGCAAATATAAAATCCCAGAATCGATTAGGCAAGAAACTCGTTACAATAAATTCAAAAATAAATTAAAAACGTTTCTAATCGAAAAATGTTATTATTCCGTAAATAAATTCCTTAATGATGAAAGTATAAAACATTATAAATGTAAATAAATCTAGTATTCACTGATAAACTTGATGACATGTATGTATGACCTACTAACTCCACAATGTAATCTAATCATAACCAAATCAATATAAATGCATTGATTATAATTGAATTCAATATAAATATGATACAATGTAATGGTAAATTTAATTAAATTTAGTTTTAATTATTATTGTGTGCCCTTGCAGGGCGTCATGAACTGACTTATGTACCTAACTGTAACATCCTTTTGTAATGTACATGACTTTACCTACAGTGAAATAAATAAATTATAATATTAATTTTTAGCTGAAAAAAGTAGGATTGCTAACACACCTTACAGATAAACAAATATCAGCCACAATTCATAACAAGGGGCATTGACACGCGCGCAAACATTCGTTCAGCAAGCACACGTTTATTCGATTTAAGGTCACAGCAGTGGCGTAGCTACCAAGGGGCTAGGCGGGGCAGTGCCCCGGGGCCCTCAAGCTCAGGGGGCCCTCGAAATTCTGCTTTATAGCTGATGATAAAGTTGCTTAGCATTTTTAAAGTATTTGTATATATAATGATTTTACTTCAAAAAACCTTACCAGTTTTGATAGCAGTGGGCCCCATTTTTTTATTTGCCCCAGGGCCCTAGGTTACCTAGCTACGCCACTGGGTCACAGAGCTCATTAGAGCCACCCGGCACCCGACCAGCACCGCCTCGACTTTCGGCGTCCACTTGTTGTCGACAGGGGACCCACGGGTGGACGCCGCGTTGACAACGAGTGGACCTCGCGTCGCGTGGTCAACGATTGGACGTCGCGTGATCCATGCACGAATTTCCGAGTAGTCATTTATGAAATGAGGGTGGGGAGCGCCACGCCGACCGCTCGCGGTTCACACGAGGCAAGCATACGAGCAGCGAGCTGCCACCGAGTGGTCTACTCGCCGTCCGCGCGTGGACACGAGCGAGCGAGGCGATCCGATGACGCTACGGAGTTGATGTACCGTAAACTGCTTCAACTTTGCTCTCTGGCCCCAACATTGCCTGGTTCGATTTAGAGTCGATAACATAGCACCCTTTAGGTTTTTAAACTTTTATGCCCCCGTAATAAAAAATCCCGTGTAAATAAAAGTTTAAAACCTATAAGAGTGCTAAGTCGATAGATTTTAAATCAAATCAGGCAATGTTGGGGCCAGAGGGCAAAGTTGAAGTAGTTTACGGTAATGAGCGCATGCCTATACAAAACCATATAAAGAATACTAACCGCTCGCGGCAAGGCGCCGGTGGATCTAATGCGCTGTGACCTTTAGCAATATGGACAGTTAGGATAGGAATAACTAATAAGTTAGGAAAATGTCGAATCAGGAACAAATCGTTGGTTCCCACCTTAAGGAGTGAGATTAAGAATACGACGAAATAGGAATCAATCCTGCTCTCCACCGACGCGGAGACAGTGATTCCGCGGTGTGGCCGCTCCTTTAACTAAACTATCTCTAGCTATACCAGCATTTTGTCCGGGATAGAAGTACCGCTGAAGCAAATGTTAATGACTAGCTCATTACCACTACCATGAGTTTACAGTGACCGTACTTGATAGCGACGACGTAAAATATTTTTATGTAGAATTGTACTGCGCCCCTACAAATAATTTACGCCGTCACTATCGAGTACGGTCACTGTAAACTCATGATCGTGGTACAGGTGGCTACGCAAAGCCACAGTCTCATAAATTTTAAGTCGACGCTACACCGAAACTGAATTACGAGTGGATTTGTTGACCCTAAAGTCACCAGAAAGATAAAGATCAGTCTTATTATGCACAAAATTATATGGAAGAAATGCATATAGGTATATTGTATGTCGGTTAATATTTACAATAGATTGAATGATAAAATGAAGACATGGTTAACACAGAATTGCGCTGCTTTTACAGCACGCTTACTTTGCTGGCCTTACTTTAACCTTAATCCATTCTTATAATAGCTGTTAGTTCCTTTAACTATGGTCATTACGCCATTAAAATTCCAATGAAAGCCCAAACTAGTATTTTGCTATGCCATTACGCCATATAAAAATCGACGAAACTAATGTTCTGCTATTTAATATTCTGAGAAATGACTATTATTCGAACTGATAATTATGGAAAGTTATGATTATATGCAAAAGTATCATTCATCTAAAAAAAAAAATGATATACCTGTTATGCGAAGTGTATTTTGGAGAATCGATATTATGCAAGATAAAGGGAACCCAATGGGGACTTTTGAACCTGACACGATGCAGGTCCTTTATAAAGTACGCGAGGACTTAGGAGGTTATTACTCATCTGCAGGGAGCATAACTTTGGTGCCGATGACAGACGTATGATGTCAAGCTACATTCAGAGTGCTTTATTTAGATTATAGGCACCTAACCTCACAACAGCTTATTGGCCTCTTTAGTTTACTGATATAGAAACTTGAGATGACTTGAGATGAGTGAGAGATGACTGTCTTTGTCATAATAAAAAGAAATTGTTGGAGACAACAACCAAATATTTGTCTATATTCATAAATTGTAAATATGATTATAGTAACCGAAGTTTAGTTCATTGTACTGTTTTGTAACTGTGCGCTGCCCAGCTCTTCTCTCAAGACCTTGGGGTAATTGTTACCAGCGTAATTATGATGTATTGTGCCGGGTTCCCGGAGCAGGATTTGTTGACACGCGCTAGGCTAATGGTAATCCCGGGATTCCCGGGATTTAGTAGAAATTATAATTATGCTAGTCAAAATAAGGGCCGCTTGAGTTTCATGGGTAAAGCAAAATCAAAAAACGTTTGCGGTTTTATATGAATACAGTTAATTGAAAGAAAAGTATTTGTATTGTATTATCTTGTTTCAATAAAACCATTTTTAGACAAGAAATGTTATAAAGAATTATATAATTTATTGGTGTTTTTTGTATTATAAACTCACGGGCCTCTATTTTCTTTTGGGTAGTATATGAATATTTATATCAATTCAATTCAAATATTTTATAATTGTAGATTGTGGGTACATCACAGATAGTTGTTACAATTAGGTATTTTATAATTGAACCAGCACAACCAGCCAGTTTTTGGCATACAATTTTTTTTAAATTAACTAGGTACCTACTTTCACTAAGTTACATTACAATCCAATCAATACTCGCTTAATTAGGTACATATTAAATGGATAATAATAATATTGAAATATTTAAAATTGCATGTCAATTATGTCTAGCTATAAATAAATATTGCATTAATTTTGATTACTTAATTATTGGATTCTCAATTGTAATTAGATACAATTATTTTGAACATGAAACTACCGTGAGACTCACTCATATTAAACGATATTTTAACGGATAACTCACGTCTTAAACCGGTCCGTCTTAACTCGGTTTAAGACGTTAGTTATCCGTTACAATATCGTTTAATAGATACAATATATTAATTGTTTGTTTATCAGTCCATTAGCTTACCTACATAATGACAATTATTTTTGTTTTTAGGTATAGGTATTCGGGAAATTTAGATCTTCTGAGGTCTTCCGACAGGTAATTAAATATTTTAACTGACTTGTAGAGTACCTATGCTTTTCCTGTATTGTGTAGTCTTACTAGTAGGCAGAATAAGATGAAAGCCGTGGGTTTTCGATGTGTTTCTCGGGTTGGAAGTAGCAATTTTGAAATTAGAAATATTTTTCTTAACATATAGACAAACCTCGAATATGTACAGTGAAGGCAGGGTAACCAATTTGCGTTTTAAAAAATGTTGCCCTACACGAGTCTCTTGGTCCCATGCCATATAATGGCAAGTAAGCATTTTTTTTGGATCCTAAATAGCGTTTACATGAAAGACGAGTTTCACCAAAGCAAGATTCCATAGCGCAAGTTAGGTACTCTCTACATGACCATGATCAGCCAGTAAAGCTGTCTTTTCAGACGCAATATTGGTCAATTTACGTAGCACGAAAACAAATCTATTTAGCTTCTTTGAGGCATAATCTACATGTGATTCCCAGGTTCCATGAGCATCAACCATAAGACCCAAGAATCGTGCCACGTTGACCTGTTCAATTTCAGTAGTAGCCAACGGTGGATCACACTGAAGACCCTTATTTACCTCTGATTAGTACGTGTTGGGGTCGTGGCCACATATGACCATAGAACAATCATCCGCCAATAAAATTACCTTATATGGAGTAATTAATGTATCGTAACACGCCTAAGCGCAATTTGGATAGAAATTGACAAAAAAAAAACAAGACTAAGTTTGTTATTAATTGAAAACATATAAACAGTAATTATTACCTAACACGGCCTCAGGCTGCTTTGGATCGGGAGCGGGAGAAAATAAGTAAAATAATAATAAATATGTTTATTCCCATTAGTCCAGTATAATCGTGTTCACGGCTAGTTATTACTTAAGCAAACCATTACAAATCGAATGTATAATTTTAATAATCAGAACAACTAATTTCTGTTTAGTGACAAGGAAAATTATCTAATCCTTCACTCTTACCGTGTTCTTTTTTAATTATATCGGCTGCCTTCTCAGCTATCATGATCGTTATCATAGTTGTTGTCCCCCTCGGCAAAAAAGGTATTACACTATCGTCTACAACTCTTAGCTTCTTCATTCCTTTAACCTTTAAATTATCATCAACAACCAAGCCCATAGCACAAGTACTGGCAGGGTTGAAGATGGTAGTGGCCATGTTTTTGACGTAACATGCCCAGTAACTATGACTCTGATAATCCAAATCATCACATTCCGGGAGCGGTGGTCTGATAAACCGACCACCAACATCAGAGTATTCTGGAACATTTTCCAGTTCTTTGATCTTCTTAACAGCTTCAATCATTCTCTCTAAATCATTTTCATCGGAGAAATAATTGTTAAAGATCTTCGGAGAATCAAATGGATCAGTACTGCGAAGAATCACCCTACCTCTAGACTTTGGTGTATTCAGCATTGCAAAAGAAGCAATCTTTTCTTTTTCAGGGTCAGTTAGGTAGTAAGATGTCGAAACTTCTAAATTGTAATTGTAATTTACTGCAAGCACATAAAAGAAAAGTGGCGATAGAGCACCAGCTAATGCAGTGAAATGTTGTAAATCTAGAGTTCCTGTAGACGAGGAGAAAAAGCCAGAAACGTTAGGAAGTGGAAATGATGACAATTCAGTGAGAGATACCGCTGTATCCAATGCAGATAATACATTACTTTGCCCAGACAAAACAACAGCAACACACACATGGTCCTGAAAATTTTCACCAACTGGTAAATCTTGAACTAGAGGAATACCTAGACCCTTTAAGTCTTTTTTAGGACCTATACCAGACAACAATAATAATTTAGCTGAATTAAACACACCAGCACAAATTATCACTTCGGTATCTGCAAATACATTAATTTTACCAAAATGCGTAGCTACTCTCACCCCTATAGCTTCTTTATTGTGATTTGTCAGTATTTTAATGACTTGTGCTTCTTTTAGGATATGAAAGTTACTCTTGTCTTTTATCGGAAGTAAATATTCTTCGGCAGTACTAGCTCTCCTGCTCTGTTCTTTATCGTCTTTGATATGTAAATACAATCCTCCAGTACCATTAGGGATTGGTACGAACGGATCTTCAAGTATATGCATTCCAAGTTCTGAGTAGCCCTTGAGCAGTCTTCCATTTTTTTCTACAAATAGTTTATTTTTACTTTGAGGTTTAACACTGAATGGACCTTTATCGCAGTGGTATTTTGATGTTGGTCCGTTGACCAGTTTTTTATCGAGCATGTTTTCTGCTTTCTTGAAATACTTGAGCACAGATTCCCAATTCCAGTTAGTGTGGCCAGCTTTAACCCATTCATCGAAATCTAGTTTTGAACCCCTGAAAAAGAAAATTAATTTCATTCAATAATTAATTTTAGTCTAGAATACGAAAATACGCACTGAAGTTATGACGTTTTGTATGGGTGTTTGGTTCGTCATACAACGCCAATAAAGACCACAATATAATTTTTAGGAATCATGGAAATTGGCCACGAGCCACGAGCTTTGCGGTGAAGGAAAACATTGTGAGGAAAGCTGCACAAACCTGCGAAGCGATTCAATGGTGCGTGCGAAGTTTCCAATCCGCACTGGGCCCGCGTGGGAACTATGGCCCAAGCCCTCTTGTTCTGAGAGGAGGCCTGTGCCCAGCAGTGGGACATATATAGGCTGGGATGATGATGATGATGATGATGGAAATTGGAAAAAACACCAGAATTTTAATTCAACTGCCAGATCTAATGGTTTACGCGAGAAGTTTAGTGTCATTAAGTACAAATGGAAAATTGACAACTCAAATTCAAATTTCAAATTTCAAATCAATTATTCAATAAATAGGCCGCAACGGGCACTTTTACAAGACATTTTTTAAACTACCAGCGCTTTCGGAGAGACCATCATTGCCAAGAAGAATGCGTCGCAAGAAATTTGGCAGTTTTTTTTTAATTAAAATAATTACAAATAAAATACTTAAAAACAACAAAATACAATTAACAAAAAAATACAAAATAATAATAATTATAATACAGGGATGTATGGGGTCCCTTAGTTACAAAACTAAACACTAACTATATCAACGTTGAGTGGAAGTGTGTATTTCATCGTCATAAATAAAATATAAAAAATAATAATAATTCAAACAACTCAAAAATATATATGTCCAAGCATAACTCAAAAACATAATATCCAAGCATAAGATACAAAGGCGATAATAATATTGTCAAAAATGGAATTATCTCCCATAATAAGTTTAACAAATTTGACCATTTGTATAACGTATAGACTCGGAAAATATATCATTTTTAATATCAACCTGAAATAAATAACTTTTGGTCTCAATTCAGACAACATTCTAATTTGTAAGAGGCCATCCATTTAGGCTTATGTCCTAAAACCTTTGGGTCGAAATTGTTTGGTATATTATTGTATGGTATACTTCTTTTTTGCATTATGATTTTTTTGCATACAAATTTTTGGTCTTTAATTGTTTAGTCTAAAAATTTTATTACCAAAGAAAACTCTAGTTTGTGTTGCGCAGCTATAGGTTAGGTTAATGTTAGTATTTTGTCAAGGCGCGAAGTGCCTTATATAACTAGTAGGCATAGGAGCTCCGCTTTGCTTTGCGGAGCTCCGTCGACTTCGCCTCAGAGTCGTTAATCATATGAATATTTGCTTTCCAGACATAAAATTAGTGGTAACAATGTTCGGAATATAGATAGTAAACCACTAGAGCGATGCGCGTACAAAGGTTACTTAACTATGTATCTTTTTAAAATGTTAAACATTGATTTACCTTTGTACTACTGAGTGATTGATGGTAGAGCTCCCGCCAAGTACTTTGCCTCTCGTATGTGCCGTCCTTTTCCCATGTAGCGCGTGCGATGTACAATCGTCAACTTCGGAAACGAAATCCCAGTCGTAAGGGCTATGTGTTGCCAGTGGCCAGAGTCCTGGTATCTGCGTATAAAGATCTTGGTCAACTTTTTTAGGGTGATAAGCGGAACCCTACTGTTAACTAACTAACTAATTTGGCTCAGGGACCCAAAGAGGGTCTTGGGCTCCGAAGCGAGAGCATGCCATCTGTCCCGATCGTGCGCAGCCTCTTGCCAGTCGTCGACTTGAAGACGTCGCAGATCCGCCTGGACACTGTCCTCCCAGCGGTACCTGGGTCGCCCAACCGGGCGGCGACCAGTCGGTCGTCCCACGTACGCGTAAAGAAGTCGTTTTGGGCAAGGCACGATGATGCTGGAAAGCGTTCTCTCTCTGAACAGCTAAGCTAATTCTGTTTACGCAACACGCATTGCGTTTAACGCACCGTTTAACGTATACTTCAACCGAGTGATTTATTTAAGTATTTAGTAGAAACTCTTCAATAAGACATAGTTGTAACAATAATTATAAAAGTTTATGTAAAAATAAATTACACATTACATTATTTTATATTTTTATAAGGACTGTATCCTGCAGACAAACTGTGTAAACAGTTTTGCAGGGCTATGTGCAAAAAAAACTATGTAAAAATAATGTCAAATAAATACTTTTTCATTCATTCATTCACTTAAATAATAATAATAAATTCATTTATTTCGGGCAACTTGGCCCATACAATAAATACCTTACAGACTAACATACATATTTATAATCAATAATATTTAAAACTAATTTGGTGACAAAATTGCGTGACCCCGTTGAGTCACCGCCCCGACGTCGCTATCATCTGCGGCATGGTACCCCTGAACCGTCGGAACACGACGTCTTTCGGCCAGAAGGCAGCACTCGCAGGTGGTAGGACCTTGTGCAAGGTCCGCCCGGATTGCTACCACCATTTTGCTCGCTAATCCTGCCGTGAAGCAGCAGCACTGGCACTGTTGTGTTTCGGCGTGGAGAGTAAGACAGCCGGTTAAATTACTGGCACTTAAGGTATCCCATCATAGACCTCTAGGTTGGTAACGCATCTGCAATACCCCTGGTGTTGCACATGTTTATGGGTGGTGGTCATCTCTTACCATCAGGAGGCCAACTTTCTCGTTTGCCATCCAGTCGAACAAATAAAAAACGCGATTAAAACTCACCACAGTAGCGGGAGGAGGGTCGGAGCCAGCTTCGATCACCAGCACTCGCCAGTCTGACACCTCTGACAATCGACGAGCCATTACAGATCCCGAAGTGCCGGCACCCACGATGACGATGTCGAAGTGGTCACCATCTGGAACCGTAGACGTTTCAGCATAAACGTGGAATTAGGTTGAGTTTCAACCAGAGATGTGCAAAGATGTGTTGGGAAGAATGTGTTTTTCATTAACCAATAGAAACGCTTCATTTACCTATCCTCGCACAGCACATCTCTAGTGGAAACAGCTGAGCGGAGCGAGGCGAGGTAAATGAAACGTTTCTGTAGATTCAAGAAAATCACATTCCTCGCACATTTCTGGTGGAAATGGAGCCTTTATTCGAACATTTCAACCGCTTCAATTTGCGTGGTCACTGTAGAATTTAATTTATTTATTATTTATTTATTTATTTATTTCTAATAAACATTACATCTATCATTACAGTTACCCAATACGATAGAGTAGCAAGTTAATGTTGCTTTTGATAATTTTTTATACATCCTGCACTTCTACTATTCTGCATCTGGTAACTGTAACAGTATTTTTCATCGCACTTGCTTGTAAACAGTGTCGTAACACGCAGGCTACCTTGGTTGCAACACCCCAAATAAAACCCTCGACCTTAATGTGCTTGTCATGAAATGTGGTCGGTAAATGAGTCAGTGCCCGTACTGATACTGCGGCGCGCGCAGCTGCTGCAGGAGGACTTGCGCGCGCACGTCGGGCACATGCTGCGGAGGGGGAGGGCGGCGGGGAATGCGCTGCCAAGAGTACAGTCAGCGGTATCGGCAATTTTTGAAAAATATTAGCTTCTCTTTTACAAATATACAATTTTACTCGCAAATGTGATGAAAAACATTGTATGTCGCACGGGCGGTACTAGAATTACGAACATCGACTCATTAAAGCCCTCAGTCTTCTAATAGACTCTCGTTCGTAACTCCCTTATTTACCGCCCTTAAGACACAATGTACTATTACCATGTAAACAAAAATGTACCCACGTAAATCGAATAACATAAACGCTCCAATAAATGACCAAAGTACAGTGGAAATGTATAATATAATATATAATTCATGATGTTGATTTACCTTTAACTGGACTATTTTCTGGCCAACTGACATTTGCGATAGACGCTACTGTGGCCAAGAGCTGCAAGGAGCTGACGACAGAATCGATTGTCGTCGCTGGATTGAAGTTGACAGCGTTGTTCAGAGTCGAAGATAGAATATCCATGGCGAATCAAGCACAACTTGTAATCGGTCTAACTTAAAACTTGCATGCTCTTATATAGCTACAGGTGCATACGTACAATTAATATTCATTAAGGCAAATACATACACCAACAACAGCTTAAAGATTGCCACGGTAATGGCTGTGGCAAAATACCTACGTGAAGGAAAGTAGCAATAATCCGCACGCTTTTATTTAGTTTCACCTGTCCCGTTGTCTGTCTGTAATCAAATCGTGAAAGTTAAATTTGACCAATTTCAAGTAGTCAGGTTGACTTCAAATTTGGAACACTTATGTAAATCGCGTGACAATACAATAATGTAGTAGTGACATCCTGGTAGTCCAGCCAGGACGGAACTCTTCAACGGTTTGTAGGTATCGACTTGAAATTTGGTATGCAAATAAAATATCTTTTAATCAGATTTCAATTTGGGCTTATTCATTTACAATAAAATTATATTGGGATCTAAATATTTTCCTTCTTTCCTTATTTACCTGTGTTTATACTGAATGAATGCCAGTAATTTGGCTTGTATATGAAGTTCTAACCAAGCTCCCCTGTGTGTGTGTGTGTGTGTGTGTGTGTGTGTGTGTGTGTGTGTATGTGTGTATAGGGGGGGTGTGTTTAAAATTGTTCTTAAGTATTATTATTTTTCTGCGTTTCATTGCAAAATATTGTTTTTGTTTTGTTCTTATACATATAAAACCTAATTTAATTCTATTAAGTAGGTAGGTATTATTTACAAAGAAAAACCAATTTTTCGCAACGAAAAAAGGCGTCAAAAATTAATTAACATGATATATGTAGGCTTAACCTTAAGTAATAATGTTAAAAAACACTTTATTTTTAGAAATTACTTACACTCTTGCAAAACTTAGCAATATTATTTATCCTTAGGTATTTATTAACAAAAGAGAACTGTGAAAGCAAACAAGCCAATGCATATTTTACATACAATGTAATTATTAACAGCAGCTGAAATGTGTTTTTTTTTTAAATAGTACCAACAATCATTTGAATTTTCATGTTTACTACTTTTGTCTTCTATTTTAATCTGCGAATAATATTTTCACATTCAAAAACGCAATTTTAATTGCTGAACCATCGTTCACTAAAGGTCTGAACAGAAAACTGAGTAAAGATTGCATAACCCCTGTGACCTAACCCCACACAAAAACCAACCACACACAAAGAACTCCTATAACACTATACCATAAGAAGTAATAACTATATCACTTCCCGGGATCTTATGCCCTCCCAATGGCTCAAGCTAAGCAGTTTAAGCGTTAAGAGATAACAGACAGACAGAGAGGATGAATCTTTGGTATTGAAAGACCGCGAACGATATTGAGAGAGATATATCCATACTAATATTATAAGTGCAAAAGTGTGTATGTTTGTCCGTCCGTCGAAACGGAGCGACGGATCGACGTGATTTTGGCAAAGAGATAGTTTATGGGCCAGAGAGTGACATAGGCTACTTTTATCTCGGAAAAATGCACAGTTTCCGAGGGAGCAACGCGCGATAACCGAATTCCACGCGGGCGAAGCCGCGGGCAAAAGCTAGTTTATATATCGCATGCTTAGTAATAAACGGGCCTAACTCAAAATTGGCGAAAAATTAGTTATTGTACTAAAACGGCTTATATCTGAGAGCACTATCGGCTCTCTTTCTTAAACCAGCCTAAATCGGGTATTATAAAGAGATAGCACGACTTGATGCGTTTTACTTTTAACAAAATTGCAAATTTCATTTGGTGCTAAAGCAGCTAACTTCAGTCATGTTCCGACTTAGTTGCGAGCAAGAAGTTGGCTTTCGTGAGCCATTTGAAGATAGATCGTTATTGCAAGAAGGAAAATGAGTATTTTGAATAACTTTTAAGCCAATAAAAGCATATTTGGATTTACTTCTTTTTAGCACAAAAATCAAACGCAAAATGAAGTGATGTAATTCGGATTGCCTCGTTTTATTAAAAATAATCCTTGAATACTTGGTGTTGTACTAAAACTTGCATCATTTATTATTTTTATTATTTCGCTACATTTTGCTACATTTTGTAATAAAGTGATATATGAATGCAATGTTTTTTTTAAACCTTAGCAATATTATTAAATATATAAAAACAAATTGGTTTATAAGAAAAAACTGCAAGTAGACATTATATACAACGTTAGGAATTATAAAAAACATAGTAAATAAAATTAAATCCTACCAAATAATTCAACGGAAACGAGAAGTGCTAATTACTCAAACTTTAAACTCGATTTGCCAAAATTTACGATTTTTGAGTTAAGACCGTTTATTACTAAGCATGCGATATATATAGATATATAGGTATATTATTATATGTTATGGTATGGTATGGTAGGTATGGTATGGTTCGATACGCACAAAAATACATTAATTAGGACATTATTGCCACTTAAAACAGCTAGCTAATATTAAGCTTATTAATTCAGGTTTTCCTAAAGGTTTTTTTTATATAAATTATAATATTATTTTTTAGCTGCAAAAAGTAGGATTGCTACCACACCTTACGGATAAACAAATATCAGTCACAATGCATAACAAGGGGCATTGACACGCGCGCAAACATTCGTTCAGCAAGCACACGTGTATTCGATTTAAGGTCACAGAGCTCATTAGAGCCACCCGGCACCCGACCAGCACCGCCTCGACTTTCGGCGTCCACTTGTTGTCGACAGGGGACCCACGGGTGGACGCCGCGTTGACAACGAGTGGACCTCGCGTCGCGTGGTCAACGATTGGACGTCGCGTGGTCCACGAATTTCCGAGTACTTACCCCCTTATTCATAAACGACAATCAAACCTATTTTAGTTAAAATGCCGCAAAAATTCGTTTGTCCTTATCTGTCACTTCGACATTTGTATTTGTTAGAAAGGGACAAAGCATTTGTTAGTTAACATAGGCTTGTTAAGTTTTATGAATAAGGGGGTAAGTCTATTATGAAATGAGGGTGGGGAGCGCCACGCCGACCGCTCGCGGTTCACACGAGGCAAGCATACGAGCAGCGAGCTGCCACCGAGTGGTCTACTCGCCGTCCGCGCGTGGACACCTCGCGAGCGAGGCGATCCGATGACGCTACGGAGTTGATGTACCGTAAACTGCTTCAACTTTGCTCTCTGGCCCCAACATTGCCTGGTTCGATTTAGAGTCGATAACATAGCACCCTTTAGGTTTTTAAACTTTTATGCGCCCGTGTAAATAAAAGTTTAAAACCTATAAGAGTGCTAAGTCGATAGATTTTAAATCAAATCAGGCAATGTTGGGGCCAGAGGGCAAAGTTGAAGTAGTTTACGGTGATGAGCGCATGCCTATACAAAACCATATAAAGAATACTAACCGCTCGCGGCAAGGCGCCGGTGGATCTAATGCGCTGTGACCTTTAGCAATATGGACAGTTAGGATAGGAACTAATAAGTTAGGAAAATGTCGAATCAGGAACAAATCGTCGGTTCCCACCTTAAGGAGTGAGAGTAAGAATACGACGAAATAGGAATCAATCCTGCTATCGCCACCGACGCGGAGACAGCGATTCCGCGGTTTGGCCGCTCCTTTTACTAAACCAGGGTTTCTCAAAGTGGGGTACGCGAACCCCTAGGGGCTCGCTATTCGACGGTAGGGGGTTCGCGACAAGGTTTACGTGATGGTGGCTGCAAGAATGGCAAGAAGATTAAGCTTGATTTTTGGAGTCTTTGTATTTTTTATTCTATCTTTTGGGGTTAGGGGTTCGCTGTCGTCTAGAAACTTTAACAGGGGTACGTGGAGCCATAAGTTTGAGAAACCCTGTACTAAACTATCTCTAGCTATACCAGCATTTTGTCGGGGATAGAAGTAGCGCTGAAGCATACGTTAATGACCAACTCAGGTGGCTACGCAAAGCCACAGTCTCATCAATTTTTTGTCGACGCTACACCGAAACTGAATTACGACTGGATGTGCTGACCCTAAAGTCAGCAGAAAGATAGATCAGTCATATTTTTGACCCCCGACGCAAGAAGAGAGGTGTTATAAGTTTGACCGCTATGTGTGTCTGTCTGTCTGTGGCACCCTAGCTCGAAAACGGGTGGACCGGTTTTAATTCGTTTTTTTTTTATTTGATAGCAGGCTTTCTAGCGATGGTTCTTAGACATGTTTTATCAAAATCGGTTCAGCCGTTTTTGAGATATTGAACTTTGAAGATACAAAGTCGGCGGTTTTCCAACTTTTGTTGGTTAGGTTATATTTTTTTTCGGTATGTCACTTCTAGTTCTTCTTAAAGCTATCTGCTTGTGTTCAGCGACTACCTCTAATCAATGGCGCCTCATTTGTCTGGAATCACAAAGAGGGTTGAGGCCCCTCCAACCTTAAGCGACCCCAGAGACAAAGAGCCCCATTCATTGTTTTGTCCTATTCTACCTTGCTTAACCATCGGTTGGGGGTTTCCTCGCTAAAAATGTATTCTTCAAAGTTATAATGAAATTAATTTACTACTTTACAAGGAACTAGCTGTAAACATAAATATGCAAGTTGAAGCTGGCAATGGGCGGGCACCATCGGTCGAAAAACAGATAACCGTTGGAGGAGAAAAGTACTCGAGTGGCGACCGCGAACCGGAAGACGAAGCGTTGGCAGGCCTCCCACTAGGTGGACTGACGACATCGTGAGAATTGCGGGTAACCGGTGGATGCAAGTGGCGAGTTGTCGTCCATTGTGGCGTTCTAAGTGGGAGGCCTTTGTTCGTCAGTGGGTGGACGTCTTGTTGTGTCACCGCCATTAGTGTCATGAGAACCCTGCCATTTTTAGGGGCTGTTTCACCATCCATTGATTAGTGTTAACTGGCGGTTAGATGTGATGCCGTCTCTATTTGTTTTGTTCGAATAGACGGAGACGGCATCACATTTAACCGTCGGTTAACGCTAATCAATGGATGGTGAAACAGCCCCTTATTGTTATAGTTATAATACGAGTATACAGGGTGGAACCAAACGATGATCCTTTACTTAATCAGGTGATATGTTGCTTATTCATATTCATAAGTATTAATTTATTCAGAAAATTAAAAATTGTACATGTCAAATTATTAAGAATATACTTAAAATCATTATTACAATTTATCATACAATTTAAAATTCAGCCGAAGCCAATCAAATTAACATAAAAATACAATTGATTCCACTTTTTTAGGTAGCAATAGTGCCCCGCATTCACATAAGCGGGGTACAAATAAAAGAAATTGGAGTGAATGGAAAAAAAAATATAAGTTTTTGATGAAATTGAAAAATTTTTTTCCAGCGAAGACATTCTCAGCTTTAACGCTAAAATGTCACGTGACCAGATTTGACATTGGAAACGAGTGTCGAGCGTCTGCATGAGTATATGTATAAAGTACTCTGTGGCCCCATCTTTTAAAACTGTCGCCCGCTGTCACTGCCTGTCACTGTCACCAAGACAGACGCTTCCCCCCCCCGTGTCTGTCTGTATTGTAATGTAAAGGCGAGCGTAGCGATCGCTAATTTTATATTATTTAGTTATTTAACTTCTACAAAATAATTAAGAATACAACAAAATGTTTAAATTACTCATTCTCTAGGTGTTAAATTATTTGCTCCATTCATTGCATTGTAGGAAATGGCTGATTTCAAAATATGTCGCATTTGTTTGCGAACCGAATGCAAAGTGTACAAGCTCGATCGATTTCAACTTAAATCATATTATGAAGAAGTTATGGCCCTAAAAGTAAGTATATTTGCCAAGAACTACGTCAATCTAGTGTACATAATTACAGGCAAAGTAAAATAGGTAGACTTATTCGTTTAAGCATTTATGTAGTACAGAAACAACAATAGCAATCTGTTTACAGATTATGCCATTGACAGGAAAGCTCTTGAAACCATTTGGTAAACGAATGGTTTCTGTCTGGTTGATAAATCTTAATACTATCATAGATAAGAAAGATCCCAGAATTGCTTAAATAAGTTGATTTAAGGATGGCTCCTGATGTGAATAAAACAAGCTGCAACACCAGTGAAGAGCTACAGTCATGTCTCATGTAATCATAGAGACAATTGTACACGCCTGAACGAGTTGAATGTTGCATTGAAAAAATAATGGTCCTAATTTCAAACTACTAAATTAAATTATAGGATATGAAATACAATGCATTTTATTCATTTTAGATATCATGTATCATAGCAACATTTACTGCTTATGGCCTATACAATATATTTTAACCACCCCACCGTTAGTTTGCCACTGATGCCGTGCCAAAGTAAATAATAAATATTTTTGTATCTACCCTTTTTATTTTTACAGGTTAGTGATAATGATGTGCTACCTCATTATTTCTGCTACGAATGCGCAACAATGCTACACAAGTTTCACAAGTTTAAAGAGAAGTGCTATTGCGGCCAGAAAGCTTTACGGGAGATGCTTTGGAGAGGACCTGTAAGTAACATTTATACTTAACTAGCAACCCGCCCCAGCTTCACGCGGGTGCAATTATCAAACAAAAGGTCTTTTCACATTTTCCAGCTTTATTTCTCAAAAACTATACCCAAGCAATGTCAGGGTGCGTTGCTAGTGTGTAGTATATACCTATCATAATATATATATTTTTTTTTTATTCGACTGGATGGCAAACGAGCAAGTGGGTCTCCTGATGGTAAGAGATCACCACCACTCATAGACAACTGCAACACCAGGGTATTGCAGATGCGTTGCCATCCTAGAGGCCTAAGATGGAATACCTCAAGTGCCAGTTATTTCACCGGCTGTCTTACTCTCTCTGTATATATATAAGCCTTCCATGAAAAATTATGTAACTGATGGTGATCACCAGAGGTCAGAATTCTCATAGCACTTTTAAGCTGTCATCATACCATCAGCCAAATAAATGGTCTATAAATCTTTAAACAAGTTCCTATGAAATGAATATGTTGCTAAAGTCAAACTTTCAAGTTGACACACACGTCTATTGACATTATTGTTTTGTGATATGCAAACGATTATCAACTTCCTTTGATCCGATCTGTAATGTCAAAATGTTTTGTACTGTCTTCTATGTTTTGTGCTGTCCCTATGTTTTGTGTATGTCTATTCCAGGTATGCAACAAACTCGCTCCGACAACCTCCGTTTAGAAACCTTATTCAACCGGTCTGACACAACATACACTTTGCTGCTGTCAGGTGTCATTGGCAGTAATGGACTGTTATGTACATTATAATTAAGTGGGTAGAACTCTCTTGCTTTTTATAATAAAAGGTGATTGATGTAGGGTAGACACACACATTCCCATGTATGCATGCAAGCACAGCTCCCTAGCTGAATAAAGTGTATTTCGAGGACTATAAGTGTTTTACTGGACATATTATGGACGCTAACCAAAAGCGACCGATGGCCACTAAGCAAAAAAGTTGAAGTTGAGTTGATTATCAACTTTAGGGTGGTAGACCACACATTTGGCTGATGATACCATTCATAGAAAAGGGATTCCAGGATTTCGTCACATTCTAAGTAATGGAAAATATTGTGCTCGTTTTAATCAGTCTGAATCATAGGTGCGACAAATATGTGAAATAATTAATTATCAATATTTTATTCAATATTTTATTATGGAATTTTGCCGCCCCCTAAAAGTACCAGCTGGGGCGGGCCGCCCCCCTCGCCCCCATTACCTTTCGCCACTGTTTCATTCACAAAAGTGTTCCATTTGTTTTCAGATAACTTACGAATCAGTTTACAAAATAGACAGGAATGCCAAAAACCTTTTATCTCCATTACAAATAATGACAGTAACCAATCAGGTGCAGTCATATACGGTCACAGAGCCCGATACCATCAAGCCAGAAGACCAAAGAGAAACAGAAAGTATTAACAATAGTATAAGTAACCCTGATCCAGAGACAGTATTTGTCGATATTAAGAAGGAAATAGTGAAATTGGAGACTAAAAACATTACGGCAAGAAGAAAAAGTAAGAATTGTGAGTTGAATACATGGAAAGTTAACAGACGCACAAGGTTTCTAGATGCTAGTAACTGGAAGAAGTACAGATTGACTGAAGAAGAAGCTGTGAAGGAGTTCAGATATAGATCAGATGATCCAAAGTATTTGAAAGCTAACCATAAGTGTAAGGATTGTTTTAAGGGGTTCTCTAAGAAGGATATGCTTCAGAGACATCTGCAGTTGAGGCATGGTGAGGTAAGATGCATGAAGAACATTTTTTTTCCGTTTAGGGTTTTTGTGCTGTATAGGTATGTTAGGTATTAGTTATAATATTTTTGTGTCTTGTGTTGTTGTGAATAAATGTACAGTCACCATCAGAATCTGACGCACCTTCAGAACAGTAGTGACTCAAATCGAAATATTGTCATTTCAATAATAAACTTTGTTCCAAAACAAACAGGTATAAAGTGAAAATGACATTACAGTCCTGAAGGTGCGAGATATTTCGGAGCGGTGGTCTCTATTATTCAAGCATTAGAATTCATATTTCATATTAAATATAATTGTGACCACCTGAATGCTCCTCTCATCATAGGTTGACTGGTATTGATCCCTTCAAGGGATAAGTTCGCCTTTGTACATATATCTCAATGTCTGTCAATTGTGTTTGTTACTTATTTTGTAAAATAAAGAGTTTACATGCATACATTACATACACCGCTCCGAAATATATAATGGCGATCCTATTTTTCTACTTCCTTTTCAATCTTTTGAAACTATATTTTCACACAAGAACCATTACTGTCTAAACACCCCACAAGGTGCTACATTTTGACTTAGAGCTTTGAAATTTTGTTAAATAGGGTCTCACAACGCAAGTACCTAAATGTTAAAGTCTGTTGGAGTTTCGTAGCATCACCGATTCTTATAAAAATACTTAGTTTTTGAATTTTCAAAGAAATAATTCAGAATTGCGGGCGGCGTGCTTTCAATCCGTCACTGAGCTCAGAGCTCACGATTCTACATTAGAATCCCTCGCTTCGCTCTGTATTCGAAATAGCACCCTCGCCAAAATAACAATTTACTCCTTTATGATACCTTTATTGTTAGTGGACAGCCTATTATTGTACTGTGCAGTCACTGGGCGCGTTCGAGTGCCGCCTGTGCCGTATGCGCTTCAAATGGGACAGCCACCTGCGCGTGCACATGCGGCAACACTTCACCAAGTACCAGTGCCTGCGGTGCCCGTTCGTCTGCAACCTGGAGTGAGTGACACAACTTATGTTAAGGAGTGTACAATGAACTATAAGGGCGTACGCTAGTTGCACGGTGCGGGTGGACGCCTATTTGAAAAATACTATGGGCAGCGCTAACTGGAACTGTATGTGTATGGCGTGTGTGTTGATAGGTTATCCATTGTTTGCCCGAAAGTTATATGCCATAATTTCATTTGCCCGAAACTTCATTTGCCCGAATGTTTCGTTTACTAGAAAATTTATTTGATATATTCTTATTTTCCCGAAAATTAGATCCCATATTGATACGAATGCAATACGTATTGTTTTCCATATTATTAAGTGCAATAATATTATTTAATAGAATATTCAAACGCCATACTAAATAGCGTTTATTTTGATTATGATTGATTAAAAATGCTTTTTTCTATTACTAATCTATCTATTATCTTTATTATCCGGGCTGCTATAAAAAAATACCTAACAAACTACCTAACTTTGGAACCTAACCTATCCGAGTCGCTTCTGCTCCGAACCGTCTTGCTCGCTCGCTTCGCTCGCTCGCACATATCAAATGTCGCAATTCTAACCTAACCTAATCTATGTGATTAAAATTTACCTAATTCAAAGGCTTGTTTGACGTATGAGATTTATCAGTATAAAGTGTCGATACTCACCATTTACATGCATGGCAAATGATATTATGGCATGTGATACTTATGGCTTACAATGATTATGAAAAATAAAATTATTGAAATTAATATTACGGGAAACAAAGATTCTGTCATTTGATTAATATGGTAAACAATGAGTAGTGAAAATGAATTTATAAGAAACAATATTATGGCGGGCGAATATTTATAGCACATGAAATTCGGGCAAGTAAAGGTATACCGTGTTGATATGGACCTCCGGAAAGTAAGGCCTGATTCGATAAATTAAAACAGCAGGGCTACTCTGAAACTCGAAGTTCGTGTCGTGCGGTCCCTCTGACACTTATACTATTTAATACGAGAGCGAGAGGGACCGCACGACACGAACTTCGAGTTTCGAGTTTCGTAGTAGCCTTGCAGCGTACAATCTCGTTACGCTACGCGATCGTGTCCGGAACGAGCTTATTAGAAAACGCACGAGAGTGATCGATGTGGGACATAGAGTCGCGAAGCTGAAATGGGCTTGGGCCGGCCACGTGTGCCGACGACACGACGAACGGTGGAGCAAGCGCGTTTTGGAGTAGAGACCCCGGCTAGGCAAAAGAAATGTGGGCAGACCGCCTGCTCGATGGTCCGATGACATTGTGGAGACAGCAGGACCGGTCTGGAAGAGAGAGACAGATAGTCTGTGTGGATGGAGAAAGGTTGGAGAGGCTTATGCCCAACGGTGGGCGAAAACGCGCTGAAGAAGAAGAGAGACAGTCTCGTTTATCCATAGTACTTACTACTTGTGTAGTGTGGGACTAGGTTAATAAAATACATACAAGCATTTCTTTTGCCGACTGCCCGATAAAGGGTTCTGTTTTTCGACCGTTCCTTTGGTCCCCTTTGTAGCATAAACGGCTGGACTGTTTTCAATATATCGCTGCTTTAGTTGATTAGTGACATACAAAAAAAAACTTTCCTTTCATACAAATGTAACTTACAAGTTATATAAAATTTGCATTTTTTTTCAGAAATTCGGCTTTACTCCACGAAGAATATCACAGCGGCATGACTAGGAAATGTATCCATTGCAACGAGGAATTCAGGTTAGTGCGGCTGTGTTTCCACCAAAAATGTGTGATGTGTTCCGAGGAATGTGTTTTTCATGAACATACCCCGAGACTTTCGGGCACGGATGATTGACATTAGCCAAAGAGTAGGTATCGAGTTAAAAAACAGAGTGCACTCTAGCTGGTTTCTACCTAATGAATGATTAATCAATTAGAAAAAAAAAACGATGATATTTAAAACACAAAAAATATTAAATTTTCGTAAGATGATTGGATCCGGAACATCGCCCCGCGCTCCATAACCCAAATCACTGATGTAGGTCGATCGGCGTCTAAGCTGAAGTTGGACTGGGCTGGCCATGTTTGCCGCATGCCAGACGAGTTTTAGGCCAACATAACCACCGAGTGGATGCCCACCAACTCGAAAAGGCGACCTGGCAGACCTAGACGGCGATGGCGGGATAAACTGAACTTCTTCTTGAAGGACTGGCCTCTGTATGCAGGGGACAGAGAGCAGGGGAAGTATTGGGGGGAGGGAGTTCTTTGCTCAGCAGTGGGACAGAATAGGCTAACAATAATAATAATAAGATGATATCGTTTTAATCAAATTAAGTTTGAAAAGATTTTTAATAAATTGAAGTACTCGCCAAGCGAGGCGATCCAGTGACGCTACGGAGTTGATGTAATGAGCGCATGCCCATACAAATCCATAAAAGAATATTAACCGCTCGCGGCGAGGCGGTGCGGGTCGGGTGCCGGGTGGATCTAATGAGCTGTGACCTTAAGAATAATGGTACCGTTTGTGCCCAAATAAACATTAAAACAACAAAACACAGTTTTTTCAACTGTACCTTACTCCGCAGGCACGCGTCGACATACTACACACACTTACGCACGGCGCACAGAAGTGAGCATGTGTGCACCGCCTGCGGTGTTTCGTTCGTTAGCGAGACAGGGCTGCACCAGCACAAGCGAGTCAAACATGTGGACCACGAATTTGTAAGTAACTATAATACTCTGTTTATTAAACCAAGATACTAAAATGAAGTTTCATGTGTTGCCTGTTTTTAACATCTCATAAATAGTGATGTACCACAACCGGTAATTACCGAAGAGTTTCAGTAAGTACCTATGTTTATACGTTTAAAATGTTAAGATATGAACGGATCTGTGACGTACTAACACACGTATTTAAAGTCATTCTAAAAAAGGTAAAATGGGTCTAATGAAAATGCCACTGTTTAGGAGATATTTCGACTTTTTGTAGATGTTGATGTTTAAATTTCATTTGACTCTGGAAAGTAGAATATATGATTTATCGATTATTTGCAATAATGTCGAAAACCGAAATCAGAGAGCAGCACTATTCGTATTATGCTGGTCACATTATTTTTACATTTGACATTTCATACTGTCACTTTAGTATCTTGGTTTTATAGAGTATAGGTAGTGCCACGAGAGTTGAAGTGAATGATTACACACACAGCTACAAAAAAAACTGATTGCACAAAAGGAGAAGGAATGAAATTAATGAGTAAAAGACAAAATCCTGCTGTCATAACACGACATGTTCTTATGTGCGTGACCTCAACTCTGGTGGCACTACCTATACCTGTTGCGTGTGACTCCGCCTGCTTCCGGTGAAAGTTTGCATGTCGTCATCGTCATAACAGCCGTAGGACGTCCACTTTTGGACATAGCGCCCCCCCCCATAGACCTCCAGTTGCTTCGGTTGGAACCGGCTTGCTTCCACCGTGAACTGGCGGAGGGAGTGGGACCAGATCTGCAGTACAGATGAACTGTTTTTAGAGCTAACGGCGAACCTCCAGTAATGTTGTCACTTTAAAAATAACAAGAACATTATGCATGTGAAAGTATGTCTGTCTATGACCTCTTCACGCTTGAACCGATTTAAAAGGAGTATTAGATTAGATAGAAGATTTAATATGAAGATAGTTTGAGACCCTGGGAAGGACATAGGATTGTTTTTATTCCGGAAAATTGCATAGTTCCCGCGATAGCGATAAGTGATTTTTTCGAAGACGCAGTCGCGGGCAATAGCTTGTCGAATTTGAATACAAAACCCTACACTAAGTGTGGCCGATTTTTCGACGACCAGGGAGTTCCCAGTGGTCAGAGAACCTGACTATGAAGCTTGAGGTCTCAGGTTCGATCTCTGGTCGGGGCAGATGGTTTGTATGCAAAAACCGAGTCTTAGGTGTTAAATATGTAAATAAGTATATGTATCTGTATATCTATTTAAGTGCGTCTTTCCGTTGCCTAGTACCCATAACGCAAACTTTGCTTACTTTGCGAATAGGTTTATTGGTGTCAAGTGTCCCGTGTTATTTGTTTCTTATTATTTTGTAATTTTTTCTTTAATTGTATATAATTGTAATTATTTTATTTTAAAAAAATGACTTTCTGCCAAGTTTCTTGCGGCGCATTCTTCTTGGCAATGATGGTCTTTCCGAAAGCGCTGGTAGTTTAAAAAATGATGTGTAAAAGTGCCCATTGCGGCCTATTTAATGAATAAATGATTTGAATTTGATTTGAATTTATTTACTAGCTTCCCCGTGTGGTGTCCGACTAGAATTACACCTCTCCATTTCTTCCGTGGATGTCGCAAGAGGTGGCAAAGGATTAGGCGACAGGCTAGCAACCTGTCACTAACTAGTGTACCTTTTTTTTTGTCAAACTTTAAACCTAAAACTGCTAAAAGTGTCTCCGAAGCGGTAACGTTTCGTGTGCTCTGGCTACCCCATGGGAATACAGGCGTGATGTTTGTGTGTGTGTACTAGCTTTTGCCCGCGGCTTGGCCCGCGTGGAATTCGATTATCGCGCGCTGTTCCCTCGGGAACTGTGCATTCTCTCGGGATAAAAAGTAGCCTGTAACACTCTCTGGCCCATAAACTATCTCTGTTCCAAAAATCACGTCGATCCGTCGCTCCGTTTCGACCTGAAAGACGTGTCCGTACACCGACATACAAACACAAGAAGATTCGCAAGAGATTTTAGTTACTTATTTTAGGTGAACTAATAAATAACATATACATCTTTTTGACTTATATATCCTTACTTTCAGGACAGTCCCGATGACGACGAAGAAGTGGAGACATACTGTGAGAAATGTGACATCAGATTTGACACTAGGAAGGCGTTTGAAGAACATAAATTTCATTCTGTGTTACACACAGAGGGTGTTGAGTGAGTCATTGCGTTTTTAAAAGCTTTTATTTAGTTTCACCTGTCCCGTTGTCTGTCTGTCCGTCTGTCTGTAGTCAAATATTGTAAGTAAAATTTGACCAACTTCCAGTAGTCAGATTGACTTGAAATTTGGAATACTTATGTAAATCGCGTGACAATACAATAATCTAGTAGTGACATCCTGGTAGTTCCAGCCAGGATCGTCTCCGCAGGACGGAACTCTTCAACGGTTAATAGCATCGACTTGAAATTTGGTATGCAAATGTAGTTTGGGTGAGAATGCAAGTACAGTCAACAAAAAGTACAGTCAGCAAAAAAAGCTTGTATTAAAAATGATTTTTTTATGGTTAGGTTAGTTTAAACTATGTTGAATTAACCTCGGGGAATATGTTACGAGGAATAAAGCTGCGTTTCCACCAATAATGTGCAGGATGTGTTGCAAGGAATGTGTTTTGTGGAAACAGCTGAGCGGAGCTGACGACCGGATGGCCAAGTGGTTAGAGAACCGACTACGAAGCTTGAGGTCCCGGGTTCGATTCCCGGCCGGGGCAGATATTTGTATGAATAATACGAATGTTTGTTCACGGGTCTTGGATGTTTAATATGTGTTTAAGTAAGTATTTATCTATATAAGTATGTTTATCCGTTGCCTAGTATCCATAGTACGAGCTTTGCTTAGTTTCGGACTACGTCAATTGGTGTTAAGTGTCCCATTATATTTATAATATTTATTTATTTGTAAATGAACCGTTTCTATTGGTTCATGAAAAACATTCCTCGCACATCTCTGGTGGAAATAGAGCCTTAACCTCGAGGAATGAGTTGCGTTGCGACTTGCGAGGATGTTGCGAGTACTCAGTCATTAATAGTTGCCTTTGGTGCGTAAAATTCAAACAACACATATTGTTCGCAACGCATACCTATCACAGATCCTCCCCTTGTTTTGTATCTACAAAAACCTGTCTCCACTGAACTGTTTCCACCAGAGCTGTGGTAAATAAATAAATATCACGGGACAATTCACACCAATTGACCTAGTCCCAAAGTAAGCTTAGCAAAGCTTGTGTTATGGGTACTAAGCAACGGATAAATATAATTATATAGATAGATACATACTTAAATACATAGTAAACACCCAAGACCCGAGAACAAACATTCGTATTTTTCATACAAATATCTGCCCCGACACGGGAATCGAACCCGGGACCTCAAGCTTCGTAGTCATGTTCTCTAACCACTAGGCCATCTGGTCGTCAAAGCGAGTGCGATTTTATGACAAACATTTCTGGCGGAAACAGTCACAACGTTCCACATCCTCGCTCCGCTCAGCTACCTCGCACTGGTGGGATCGCAGCTTTAGTCGGTGAGCCGCCGAAGTCCATAGTTTTGACTTTCATACTTATCTTCATTTTTAACCTTTATAGTGATAATCTCTAAACCTTTGTTTTAGGCACGAATTACAAGATGAGATTACGATTCCAAGAAAAGTTCTCGGCAAACGTCTACGAGCCAAAGTAGGTGAATTAGTCTAAGAATAAAAAACCCGACTCCATTAAAAACCTAAAAAAAACAAGTCTAGTGGTCTATAACTCAGAGTAACTTAAAGTTCAACAATCGGGACTCGATCAAAATCGCGACCAGCTCTAAAATTACATATAAATCCATACCAATAATATAAATGCGAAAGTGTGTGTGTTTGTATGTTTGTCCGTCTTTCACGTCGAAACGGAGCGACGGATCGACGTGATTTTTGGCATAGAGATAGTTTATGGTTCAGAGAATGACATAGGCTACTTTTTAACCCGGAAAAATGCAGTTCCCGAAGAAACAGCGTGCGATAACCGAATTCCACGCGGGCAAAGCCGCGGGCAAAAGCTAGTTGTTTTATATGGTGCTTAAAAAAATAAACATTTGTATACCAGAGACAATAATTTATCAAATGTCAACTAATAACATTTTTTATTTCAGATAACAAAAGAATTGAGGAAAAGGTACGTTTTCAATTAGAAAAAAAATCTTAAATTCAATTGAGAAAAAATCCATATAAGTAATTAGATATCGAAACTGCTCACAAAATTGAATCTGTTGGCAAATGCGACCAGTACAGTACAATAGTTTCATAATCATAATCTACAAATTATGCTTCGCTAGCTCATAACGTTACCGGTTCGCTACAACCGAATATCATTATACCATGTTCTTAGTACGTCGCAATGTCAAAACAGATTAGTTCCAAAATGTCAAAAATCTCAAATAGATTTTTTTCCGTATATTAAAATGTTATATAACCTTTACACATTACATCCGATTTCCAAAATATACATATAATTGGTAAAAAGAACAACTCCCCTTCAAATATCGAATTATTTAAATGTATTTTTAATAAAAATAGTAACAAGATAAATTGGATGAATTCAAAGTTGATAATTAATTTAGTTATTCAACGCTATATAAATGAAAAACAATGATTACGAAATTCAGACATTTTTCCATTGCAGCTCAGAACGAGTTTTAGGTATTTTGAGAATTGTTCGTTTTAACCTTGAGACATTTTTGTATCAAGTTAATTTGAATTGCAGTCATGTCAAGAATTTGGTGTTTTAAGAATTAGATGTAAGTCATTTCATTTTTTTTTTTGACATTTTGAAACTAATCTGTTTTGACATTGCGGCGTACTAGGAACTTGGTATATGACATTTGGTTGTATGTAGTGAGCCGGTAACCTCAACAATGAGACATTTTGAGATCATTCTCGATTGTTGTTTGTAGGAAACCTGACGATGAGCAGATCACTGCCTCGGATACGAAACGACGGAAAAAGCCGAAGAGGAAACGGAGAAAACCGACCTCCTGCTATCAGGTAAAGTTTTAATCTTGGTAATTTATAGGTCTGTTCATCGTCGAGACCCGCATCTACTAAGGGTGGTTTTACAGTGACGCTTACGCCAGCGCGGTTGGTAAGCGCGGCCCGTAAAACTATGTAAACGATCAAACGAAACGAACGTTAAGCTTTTGTTTCCTAGGATCAGCGGTGCCGTCATATAGCGGCCGTAATTGATACCGCTCTTCCTCCTCCTCCTAGAGTGCGGTAATACGGTATTTGACTATTTTGTATATGTTTTATAAATTAAAACTACACAATGCCTGTTATCGAATAGAAAAACAATTTTTAAGCTATTTTTACAAATAACAAAGTTATAAAGGTTTGTAATTCCAAGATTAGACAGAGAAAGACATACTGGCATGTCACGTCACACGCCAGTACCGCCATACTTGCTGCATAGAGAAAAGCGTTTGAGTAAAAGACAGGTATATAGATTTTTCAAAAAATGACTATAAATCCAATTTTGAACCGATTTAAATTTTCTCTTCGCTAAACATTATCTGTATATCTATATTTTCATAATAATATTAAGATATGGCAAAATGAGGAGTTATAACGTTTTAAACTTTCGTGATTCTCACTCATAGTCAAAATACCACAAACGGGACTTATCACCACCACACGCGAGCGGTGTCACTTGACATCGCTCTCTAGGAAACAGGCGCCATTTTGTTAATCGTTTATTACGGTCGCTACAATGATGGCACCGCTTGTCCTAGGAAACCAAAGCTTTAAACTATGTAACGATCCAAGATACGTAAAGCTCGTGACCCGCGACGCTTACCAACCGCGCTTGCGTAAGCGTCACTGTAAAACCACCCTTAATTGGGTGGTAAAGTATATAGTTTACAATTTCGTTAATTAACTTTAGTAGTAGTATTTTACAGTAGTAATAAAATTATGCATTTCGCAATCTTTTACATTTCGCCATTAAATTCATCTTTTTTTTACTGTTGATGGAAATGTTAAGTATGCACAAAATATAAAAAAAAAACATAGGTATATAGACAGCCTAAAGCGGCGATTACAGGGAGTCGTTCACCTATCGCGGTCGCCGAACTTGTTTCAATCAAACTAGTTAGGCTAATGGGCTACCGTTTTCGCGCTCACCAGTTGGCGCCACTGTAGACAAAGGTCATGCCTGAAGTATAGTGGTTAGCTTGTTATTAATATTAAAAAAAAAAAAAAAATCGAGTATGCCACAGTGTTGCGTAGTCCCGATTTGTTCGAAAAAAAAAAGGAGGACAAAGGTTTCCGAAAGACTAAACTGTCTCAAAACACAGACATTCGTTGCCCCGTAACGCATATTTGCCATAATTAATTTCAGGTATTGCAAAATATTCACAAAATTATTCTAATTATAAATAAACCCGCGTAGCTCACCCAAAAACAATGAGATTTGACTTTTCGGAAACCTCACGCTACACTAGCGCCTCTAGCGGCGAATTCATACGCGATAGCCCTCATTATACTACCGTCTTCTTTACACTTTTGCGATCGCCGCATCCAGCATGCGGCGAACGACTTAGTGTAATTGCCGCTTTATTATATATGTATTAGCGATCTATTATATATATAGCGTATATTAATACAGTACCTACTGACTCCTTTCAGTGCGGCAAACACTTTGACACCCAGACGGCCTGTATGAAGCACCATCTAGCGGAGCACCCGCGAACTTCCTTCTATCCCTCCACAGAGAGACACATCTGCGAGATCTGTGGTGCTTCGCTTGCAGTAAAGACTTTTTTTACCCGCTTTTATTAGTTTTAATATAGCTCCATTATATCGCTGCTCTATGGCAGGGGTGGCCAACCGGTCGATCGCGGCTATTAGTCCAGTCGATCGTGGCAAGGCAAAAAATATAAATACTGAACTATGCTGTTTCATTTAAGATTTCAAGAAGTATTTAATTGGTAGATCGCAGAGTATTTCGTCAGTAAACAGTAGATTTTGGGTGTAATCAAGTTGGCCACCCCTGCTCTATGGAATCGGGGACGTGCAGATGGGTTTTTTAGCCGGTGAGAATCCGGCACTGTCTCTAATTAGTCTAAAGTAGGGTCCGAGAATGCTGTTTAAAATTTTATCAAGGTCCAGATTTTTTTTGTGATAAAGTATTATCTTACTAATGTTATAAACTAGCTTAACTATTGCCCGCGGCTTCACCCCCGTTTCAATCTTTTTTTTATTTTGTTTAGCACAAACCTTGTCCAAACAATAAGGAATACAACAAAAAAAGAATTATCCAATTCGGTGCCGTCGTTCGGAAGTTATGCGCGTACATACATTTCTGCGATTCATTTTTATTAATTTATATAGATAGATAGATGCGAAAGTTTGTGAAGATGTTTGGATGTTTGTTACTCAATCACGTCTAAATACGTACTGTAGTAATGCTGTAATTTTTATTGATAAGTAAATAAATAATGAATAAACCACTTTTAACCGGTTTAGATGAAATTCGGTATACAGATAGTATGAGCCCCGGAGAAGAACAGAATAGTTTTTATTCCGGAAAATTGCGTAATTCCCGCGGGATAGCGATAAACATATTTTGCGCGGACGGAGTCGCCGGTAACGGCTAGTTTATTTATATGCAAATAAGTAACGTATGTATACATTGTACAAAATAAGTAGCTGAAGTAAGTAAATTAGTGTGAAAAGTGATATACGTTGGCTGACTTGAAACCTCTTTAGTCTGAAATGACGTACCTACCTATTTACTAACTTGTTTGCAAATTTTAATACTAAACTTTTCCTCCCTGGGGACGAAAAACTGTACGTAAATTCGTTACCTCCCTGCGGGAATAATTTAGGCCATTGTCCTTTAGTATACAGGCATATAATATATAAATGACGAGCAAGTGTGATGAAAATGTTATTTTTTTAGCCTGGCAGCGTAGCCGTGCATCAGAACATGCACAGTCGTAGCACCATGTTCCCGTGCGAGGCGTGCGGACGACAGTTTCACTCCAGCGTGGGGCTGAAGCGACATCTAGTGGTGACTATAACAATTAATATTGTTCAGCAGCGACATCTAGTGGTGACTATAACAATTAATATTGTTCAGCAGCGACATCTAGTGGTGACTATAACAATTAATATTGTTCAGCAGCGACATCTAGTGGTAACTATAACAATTAATATTGTTCAGCAGCGACACCTAGTGGTGACTACAACAATTAATATTGTTCAGCAACGACACCTAGTGGTGACTAAAACAATTAATATTGTTCAGCAGCGACACCTAGTGGTGACTATAACAATTAATATTGTTCAGCAGCGACACCTAGTGGTAACTATAACAATTAATATTGTTCAGCAGCGACACCTAGTGGTAACTATAACAATTATTATTGTTCAGCAGCGACACCTAGTGGTGACTATAACAATTCATATTGTTCAGCAGCGACACCTAGTGGTGACTATAACAATTAATATTGTTCAGCAGCGACACCTAGTGGTAACTATAACAATTAATATTGTTCAGCAGCGACATCTAGTGGTGACTATAACAATTAATATTGTTCAGCAGCGACACCTAGTGGTAACTATAACAATTAATATTGTTCAGCAGTGACATCTAGTGGTGACTATAACAATTAATATTGTTCAGCAGCGACATCTTGTGGTGACTATAACAATTAATATTGTTCAGCAGCGACACCTAGTGGTAACTATAACAATTAATATTGTTCAGCAGCGACATCTAGTGGTGACTATAACAATTAATATTGTTCAGCAGCGACATCTAGTGGTGACTATAACAATTAATATTGTTCAGCAGCGACATCTAGTGGTGACTATAACAATTAATATTGTTCAGCAGCGACACCTAGTGGTGACTATAACAATTAATATTGTTCAGCAGCGACATCTAGTGGTGACTATAACAATTAATATTGTTCAGCAGCGACATCTAGTGGTGACTATAACAATTAATATTGTTCAGCAGCGACACCTAGTGGTGACTATAACAATTAATATTGTTCAGCAGCGACACCTAGTGGTGACTATAACAATTCATATTGTTCAGCAGCGACACCTCACTAGGTGGTGGTGGTGGTGTTAATTGTTACAGTCACCACTGTGACTGTAACAATTAATATTGTTCAGCAGCGACATCTAGTGGTAACTATAACAATTAATATTGTTCATGGTGTCTGTAAAGCCGGGTCCAGACGAGTGTAACGTGTAATGTAACATTACGTGTAATTTAGCGTCAACAGTGTGGACGGCACACGAGCCAAACGAGCACGAGCACTGCGAGCGCCTTTGTGTTCGCGCGAAAAACCGACAGCCGATGGATCAACACCGAGCGCCGCGCGAGCGTTACATGTAATGCTCGTAGTGACGTCCACACGTAGAATTCGTGTTACATTACACGATAGATTTCATTACACGTTACACTCGTCTGGACCCGGCTTAACGATTAATATGGTTCAGCAGTGACATCTACCAGTGATATTAAATATATTGACCCGGATAACTCACGTCTTAAATCGAGTTTAGCTCGACATGTTTCGGGCTAATCCGTAGCCCTTCATCTTCGGAGCAACGCGACTCAGCGGCTGCTGCAACACGCGCACTGCGCCGAAACATGTCGAGCTAAACTCTTCTTTTTTTTTTATTCGACTGGATGGCAAACGAGCAAGTGGGTCTCCTGATGGTAAGAGATCACCACTGCCCATAGACACTCGCAACACCAGGGGGATTGCAGATGCGTTGCCAACCTAAAGGCCTAAGATGGGATACCTCAAGTGCCAGTAATTTCACCAGCTGTCTTACTCTCCACGCCGAAACACAACAGTGCAAGCACTGCTGCTTCACGGCAGGATTAGCGAGCAAGATGGTGGATGGTGGATGGTGGATGGAACTCGATTTAAGACATGAGTTATCCGGGTCAATATATTTAATATGAGTGAGTCTCACGGTAGTTTCATGTTCAAAGTCTACCAGTGACTATATCTATCATAAGGTCGCGGGTGAGCTAAGTAACTGTCTTAGTTCATTGACATGGACCTCCGCAAAGGAACGCCTGATTCAATAAATTATTTATAGTTAGTATTATTTAACTAACAGTGCCTACTTTTCAGACTCATACAGGGGAGAAACCCTTCCAGTGTACCCTGTGTGACAAACGGTTCACTCAGAGCAACAGTATGAAACTGCACCACCGCACCTTTCACCTTAAACAACCGTACCCTAAAAGGTCAGTCAGTACCAGACAAATCTAAACTCGAGTCCAGAATTAGGCGAACCAACTTGACAGTTAATAACACACAAATGTTGCCACAGTTACACCAGTGCTGTAATATCGATATTTAAAAAAAAACTTAATATCGATGTTAGAATAAAACTCAATACGAAATAAAAATATTTTATTTGAGAGATTTCGAAAATAATGTTGAAAATCAACCCAATGCACATACACAACAACACAATCACACATATACAATGACATACCTTTGTGTTGTTTATTTGTACCTAATTAATATAGTTGTCTTGTGTTGTGAATAAATGTATTTTCTTTCTTTCTTTAACATCAGGAAGGACGCGTCCGCCATTTTTTTTATTGACATTTCATATAGGTATGTCATTCGACTTAACTGCCATCGGATTGCTTGGAACTTTTTCCGTTATTGTAAAATTTTCGTTACGTTATTATTTGTTGTTATCCTTTTTGTCGTTTTCAGGCCTAAAGCTATGAAAATAAAGTCCAAAAGTGACAAACATTTTCATTCCGCGTCTACACAAGGTTATGTCGACAAATTTGTCTATCGACAATTTTGTCCTGTCTATTTTTTTTTGCTATGTCTGGTAAAATTTTCAGTTGTCAATCTAGTTAGCCTAATTTTGTACTCGAGTATAATACATTTTGTTAGTTATGCACTAAACTATGCTCGGGGTTTCTCTACGGGATCAAATCAAAAATGAGGAGATACCTACGTAGAAGACACGAGGGCCGCCGACAGCCAAGCGAATTAGCGAGTGACAGTCTTTACCGGCCCGGACAATACCGACATGGAAATACCAACCCTGATTTTCGTGTACATGCACATTGAAACCCATGTCACTATATATCAGACCGGTATGCATCGTACCGCGATGATCAATCCTGATAAATACCGACCAGATAATTACCGGCATGTCAATACCGACCCTGTTTTTCGTGTACACCGAAGATTAATAAATTTAGTGGAAAATAACTTAATAAGCAGTTTTTTTTTAGGGTGCTGTACCCAAAGGGTGCCAACGGAACCCTATTACTGAGACTCCGCTGTATTTCTGTCTGTCCGTCTGTCACAGGGCTCTTATCTCTTGAGCCGTAATTGTTAGACACTTGAATTTTTCACAGATTATGTAGCCACTATAAAAAAAAAAAAAAATTTATAGATAGATTGATGAAATTATATATTTATCATTCTAGGAACAGACGAAAGAAAACTCAAGGTAACGAGGCGCAAGAAACAGTAGAACTGGACTCGAACACCGAGGAACAGTCCTCGGACGGCAGTCTGCCGGAACCGGAAATGGACCTGCCCCTACTAGAACCGGAACTCAAAGCTATCAATGTGATGCCGGATGACCATGTGACTGAAGAAACTGTGCATTATTTGACTTTAACTTAGTTTTACTGTGATGATGATAATAATGATGTCCTTCCTTTCCTTACATGTCGTGTCTGACAAAGGCGAACTTGGCTTGTTTTACTGTAGGGCGTTAATGTTGTTATCAAGATCTTAACTGTAATTTGTCAACAAGGGCGCCGCCAGGGGGAGCAGGGAGGGGCAGCTGCCCCCTCCCTAGAGATCCTAAAAAAGAATGTAAAGCAACCAAACCAGTCCTAAGCCTTTGACTTGACTTGCTTGATCGATCATTCCTGTACGTCGAAACTGAAACTCGGATGAATTCACCAATTCCAATAAATACCTACAATTCATACTTTTCTCTTTCTCCATATCAACTTGCCCCCTCATGGGCCACCGGCTGGCGATGCCCTTGCTTGTCAATCTTGTCATCGTCAAATAAGTTACTTCAAAGGCAGGTGATCGCTAGATGGCGTTGGTGTTCAATAAAGAGTTATTGTATTGTATTGTAGTCAAACGGACCTCACAACACATCGCCAACTAGCATGTCAAACAAACTCTTATGGAGTACTTAATTTATTTTCCAATCTGAAGCTAACTAAGGAAGCATCGATAAGGCGATAAATATACACATTTTGAAAACTAGCTGTTTGTTTATATCAATAATCTCCTTGTTATTGCTAAACTTAAGATGAACTAACTAATAGTCATCTCGTTTAATCTATTTTTTACCTACGATTTGTCCGACTGTACTTCTCGACGCAAAGCGTGTCACGCACTACGCAGATGCGATAATATTTTATCTTCGCTTATAAAAATGTACGAGCGTACATAAGAGTTTAATTAAAACGATGAGTTTTTGGAAGCTTATAATGAAGTAAAAAAATATACAATATTATTAAAACACGCGTGTGGTCGGTCTGGCTGTTAGCGGCAAATGTACGGTGCTCGATGCCGGCGTCGCGGGGCAGCCTTCACCCCCGCTGTCGCCTGATGACGTAGCTCGCGCGGGCGCAATCAAAAACTTAATTGAAATGAAATGAATTTATTAATCAATCAGAAGAACATGCGAGAAGGTTAGGGACCTTCTAGTAGGTATGCAGGATACCTGTATCAGAAGACCCCGCTTCTTCAGATAACAATGCAGCAAGATAAAGCAATAGACAATATTATTATTGTTTAAGCCTTTAGCTAACAATAATAATAATAATAATAATAAATTAAGCCTTGATATTTAGAAAATCTGTTAACATGTATGAGTATGTGTGTGTGCGTGCGCATATGTGTACGTGCTAATATAAACGTGTGAGTGTGCGCGAGGTATTGGAAGGGAGTATGCGTGTGAGCCTGCCCTACGGACGCAGATATCTACTAGGTGGTATAATCGTGCTTCTGTGTCATCGTAACTCAGATCCTTTAACCAAGTGGTTAATACTTTTTTGCAATCATACCATGTAAGCGGATAAATATTGATAATTGCGTTTATCCTGTTATATATAGGTACGCTGATTGCGTAGGTCAGGGTTTTTCAAAGTGGGGTACGCGAACCCCTAGGGGTTCGCTATTCGACGGTAGGGGGTTCGCGACAAGGTTTACGTGATGGTGGCTGCAAAACTGGCAAGATGATTAAGATTGGCTTTTGGAGTCTTTTTGTATTTTTTATTTCAACTCCAAATTTGTTACTTATTTGTTGTTGTTTGTTTCAGTTTGTATTTTCGTTGGCAAGACGATTCTAACCTATATTTGTTACCTTTTATTGAAATAATTAATAAATAATATAGGTACATTATATTATGATGATGAAAAATAACCTTAGTTTCTCCAACAGTCAATTTTATTACCTTCTTTGGGGGGGAAGGTAGGGGTTCGCTGTCGTCTAGAAACTTTAACAGGGGTACGTGGAGCCATAAGTTTGAGAAACCCTGGGTAGGTAATTGTCTCCTAGCAAAAGCAGATTTGCATTTTGTAGTAGGAGCAGCAGCTTTATTTCGTCTACCAGCTGATTGGGATGGGATGAATATTAAAGTTTTATGAAGTTTTGTATTGTATTGTAAAACTCTTTATTGTACATAAAAACACATGAAAATAACAGAACACGGGATAATAAGATGTACAAAGGCGAACTTATCCCTTAAAGGGATCTCTTCCAGTCAACCTTTGAACGATTGACAGGATATCAGACACAAGAGTAGACACTACGAGTACAATGAAAAGATAAAAAGAAACGAAATTTTAAATTAACTCAAGCAATTCATTATAAATACACATTACATGCATAATTATTAATATAGGTACACACTAATACATAATAATAAAGTCAATAAACTAATACATATCAAGACAAATAAACTACATGTAAAATACATAATATATACATATACACGAAACAGAACACACAACACTGCCACTGTGCGTGCGTGCGTGCGTGTGTGTTTTTTTGCTAAATAAAATTATTCTTATTCAGTGTATGCATGCCGCTTGCACCCGAAGCAAGTGACGGTTTGTGGTAAGTAGTAGGGTACAGCTGATATAATGATGATGATGGTGATGGTAATGTGATGATGATGATGTGATGATGATATACAGGCATGTTAGGTATACATCTAGCCAGACAGGAATGCGAACTGCAGCAGCACGACTGTGTAAGCGAGCACGGCAGCGAGCACACGCGTCGGCAGCCCCGCGTCCACCGCGAACACGCCGAAAGCGGACAACTTGCGGAACGCTGCGCGGTTGAACCGCAACACGTTTTTACATGTCTTGCGTAAATCTGTAATTTCATAACTGGATAAGTTCAGAATGACTATCGTTTCTTGTCTCACTAGATGGCGCACTGTTGCGTGAGGTTTTTAAGTATGTCTTTCAAAGTCTGTTATTACGGGCGTGAAAACAAAGTTTAGATTAAAATCATATTTAATACACCTTAAAACCGTACCATAAATATATCGAGCATGCCACAGTGTTGCATAGTCCCCGCCGCGTTTTGTTTGGAAAAAAGGGAGGACAAAGGTTTCTGAAAGACAAAACTGTCTCAAAACGCAGACATTCCAATGAATCCCTGGAACGCATATTTGCCATAATTAATTCCAGATATTTCAAAATTTTCACAAAATTATTCTAATTATAAATAATCCCGGGAAGCTCACCCAAAAACTATGAGATTTGACATTTCGGAGACCTCACGCTACACTAGCGCCTCTAGTGGCGAATTCATACGCGATAGCCCTCATTAGGGTGTCTGTGACAGGTAAGTCAGCGCTAATACAGTCAACGTCATAAATAAGTGATCACTTTTGTATTGTCACTTTAACGTCATGTTTGAAAAGCCATACGAATTGTGTAACGACTGAAAGCGAGAAGGTACAGAAATTATCACTTATTTATGACGTTGACTGTACTATGGCGCTAGCCTTGTGTGGTCTGTTCGACAACTTTGACATTTGCGTGACATTTGTGATTTGGTAAATAACTAAATAAGCCAATCACAAGCAAGACTGTGACGTTAAACGGACTAACGCTTTTAGCGATATATCAGTATCCGGGTCTGTTTCACCATCCATTGATTAGTGTTAACTGACGGTCAAAGGTGATGCCGTCTCTATTTGTTTTGTTCGAATAGACGGAGACGGCATCACGTTTTACCGTCCGTTAACACTATAATGGATGGTGAAACAGCCCCTTAGTGTAAGTTTTCGGTTACAAAATACGTCTCGATCGCGTTCGCGTTAAAATCTCATTGATGTAGTCAGCGCATACCCATACAAATCCATAAGAAGAATACTAACCGCTCGAAGCGAGGCGGTGCGATGCATAGCATACCACTACCATGAGTTTACAGTGACCGTACTCGATAGCGACGGCGTAAATTATTTGTAGAGGCGCTGTACAATTCTCCATACAAATAATTTACGCCGTCGCTATCGAGTACGGTCGCTGTAAACTCATGGTAGTGGTACTGTACCCTTAGTTTAAGTTTTCGGTTACAAAATACGTCTCGATCGCGTTCGCGTTAAAATCTCAATTTATATGGAAACACGAACAGCGCCTCTAGCGGAACGTTTGCGATGTTCGTTCCATACAAATTGAGATTTTAACGCGAACGCGATAGAGACGTATTTTGTAACCGAAAACTTACACTAAGGGCACTGGTTGGGTGCCGGGTGGCTGTAAATTTCATCGGACTTCGGCCCGAAATGAAGTGTTGTTTAAGCATAGGTACCTTCGTTATGGGAAGAAGTCACCAAATGCGTGCAAGCAGCTTCGCTAGTCTCTACAATTTCATAAAACTTCTTGCATGCCATGCTCATGTTTATCAGTAATACGATGTTTTTGAGATTCCATGCTACCGATGACATCTGTGATAAAATAGTGGTAACCTAGAATTTGAATGGAACTTTTAGGGGCTGTTTCACCATCCATTGATTAGTGTTAAGTAACGGTTAAATGTGATGCTGTCTCTATTTGTTTTGTTGGAATAGACGGAGACGGCGGCACATTTAACCGTCACTTAACACTAATCAATGGATGGTGAAACAGCCCCTTAAAATTGAAAACTATAATTAAAGTAAAACAAAAACAAGAAATTAATAAATCTTGTTAAGTTAAGCTAAAACCCCCTACTTTGTTACCTTCAAAGTTCAATATCTCAAAAAGGCTAAAATGATTTTATTAAAACATGTCTAATGTTGAATAAAAATCGCTAGAAAACCTGCTGTCAAATAAAAAACCGCATTCAAATCGGTCCATCCGTTTAAGAGCTACGGTGCCACAGACAGACACACACATAGACACACAATAGCGGTCAAACTTATAACACCCCTCTTTTTGCGTCGGAAGTTAAAAATAGCAGCTCTAAGCTACGACACAATAAACTAACATGTTGGTCGCAAAGATAAGAGCTCAATGAATTAAATTTAGGCGGATAGAGCAATCGCCTTTTGAGATACCTAGATACCTACTTTGTATTATATTGTATTGTAAAACTCTTTATTGTACATAAAAACACATGAAAATAACAGAACACAGGGTAATAAGATGTATAAAGGCGAACTTATCCCTTAAAGGGATTATAATAAAGAAGAGACGGAGACAAAAGTATAGGTAAGGATGACAGAACGAAACTATAAGGGTTCCGTTTTGTCGTTTCGACTACGGAACCGTTAAACTAGGTTGTTTATTGGTTCAAGTTTATATCCAGCATACAAATAATTTGCCGCTATCGAGTAGTGGTCACTGTAAACTCATGGTATAGTGGTACTGTTGAAAAATAGTATAAGCAGCGCTAACTGCGTGTGCGACGGATTTAGCTGCGCCCGCGCCCGCAGACGTGCGCCTGCGCAGTGCACCCGCGCCAGCTAGCGTGGGCCTGAGGTAGGGTATAGTTTTTCGTTGATTTAACACTTACATTGTTTACGTTGACTTCAAAAGATCCCAATTCAATTATTATTTGCAGTGTGGTCAAAGCAAACGCAAAGGTTGGAATACGTGGAAAAATATCTGAAAAAGAAAACAAGTGAAATAACTAGGTATAAATAATTTATTGAATCAGGCGTTACTTTGCGGAGGTCCATATCAATGAACTAAAATAATTTCCTTGCTCACCCGCGACCTTACGATAGCTAAGCTTATGTATGGGTCTATTATTAATGAGCAGGTAAATTTAGTTTCATCTCCCTTGCTACGGCTTGGATCTAATTTCAGCAATGGTAGTTAATAAAACATGCCTTGACAGTAAATAAATAAAAATCAAGGCAGTTTTGAAGGACGGTTAAAAAATTTAATAATAATTTGTGGTAGTTTTGTTTTGTTTCATAAAACGTATGTGGTACTTGGGGAGTTACAGTGACAAGTTAAAACGGTGGTTGTGGTTCGTTAGTCTAACAACTGGTAGATGGTGTACGGTTGTGTCACTCTGAGGATGAGCTCTGTTTGAGTTCGAAACGCGTCAGTGTAGTGTGGTGGTGGTGATAGATGGTTTTGTGATTTGTGTGTGTTCTTACAGTGTGGAGGTGGAGGACTGCATGAAACACGCATATTTTGCATAAGCTTAGCTATCGTAAGGTCGCGGGTGAGCAAGGAAATTATTTTAGTTCATAGGTTATAAATATTAGTTCCTCATGAATTAAATTAAATTAATTTCATCGTTTCTGAATTATAACTTTTCTGACTATTAAATTCAGGCCTTCTCTCAGAATAAGAGAGCTTGTGCTTCCTTCACCGTACAACTCGTGGTGAATTTCAAATGTAATTTCGAAAATGTCAAAGGTCCAGATTTTTACACACGATTCTACGTTTAAAAGGTCATAAGTCAAACCACTAGGCCACCACGGCTCAAAACATTATCAATTGTGAATAAATAATGTGCTGAGTTGTACATATTCCTGCAAGTAATAATTTTGAAGTAGGTACCTATTCGCTTACCGAAACTTGAAATATGTTCTTGCAAAGGCAAAAAGCCCCTATCAATTTGGTATAAACAGAATACAGAGACTTAATTGACTTTGAATCGTGTGTTACTTCATATTTATGCGCTATTTCCACGTCATTTGCCACCATTTTGTTTTTCCACGAAGCTAGCATTCCACTGATCAAATAAATTGTCCGAGTCATGTATATTATATTCATATCAAAAATCATCGGTGGTAGTATGAGCATCAAACTTATTATTATCAACATCATCCCATGTGCCATGTCCTCATAAATATGACGTATGAACGCCATATGTATACGTGCGTACGTATATATGAAATAAATTAAACACATAAAAAATACACTGATCATATTCCAATTTCGGTGATTGTTCAAAATTTTAGCTTTTTCCAAATCAACGAGTCTAAATATTTGCTGCAGTTTGATCATAAGCAGCACCGAGTTTTTGCTTTGTATGATAATATTTCCGTAATGAAATATTGTGATGGTAACAAACATAGCTTGGTTAATAAAAAGTGTTAAGGTGACAGCGAAGCCTTTGGAACGATTCTTGAATACGTTGTTCATGTAACAGAAGCGAAAAACGTGCATCGATATTTGTAGTATAGCTCCGAAAACGATGAGAATATTCGTGATTTTAGTCGTCGGTGTTATGAAACTGTTCGTAATATTAAATTTCGGACATAGAAACAGTTTGTCGATGAAGTTAAGAGATCTATATGCTACGCGAAATTCATTTTCCATGTAATTGTTTAATAGACACTCCACAGGCATATTTATGACCTTATTTGTTTTTTTATTTAAGGTAGATTTCATTATTATAATTTTTTTTTACTTAGTGAACACGTCGATCGTAAGTCATTTGATTAATAGAAGTAAGGCTTACAGGAAAAAATAATTATCAATTATTTCATAAAATCCATCAATGTAATGACCTTTTGACAAATTGTTTTTTACCTACTGGGCTCATTGGTATATGCCTATTTTACTGGTTCAAAAGTTGCTTCCGTCTTGTGCTAAGAATTAATGCATAAATTCACAGTTTTATAAAAACTTAAAAAAAAAAACACAAACATCCCGCCTGTATTCCCAAATCGGATAGGCAGAGCACACGAAACGTTAGGTTTTAAGTTTGACAAAAACGGTACAATAGTGAGAGGTTGCTAGCCTGTCGCCTACGGTATACCTTAACCTATATCCTTTGTCGAAAATACAAACTGAGACATGGATGCACAGAAAAACCAGAAAAAGAGACCAGCACCCCAGTTCGATTCCCAAATCGAACCCAGGTCCTCAGCATTCCGTGCTGCGTGCTTTAACCCCTACACCACTGCTGGACAGGAATCTAGACTTCTTTTTCCTATGCATATATATCTCAGGTTGCTTATTTCTACTTTGCTACTTATGCAGCAGCACTAGCGACATCTATGTGGCGTCGTCAGACGTCACACTCTTTCGGAACCAACCGCTCATCCAGACAAGAGATGTCGCTACTAAGCAATCAAATTATGATTGGTTTTTGGGGTCTTTTTGTATTTTTTATTTCAACTCCAAATTTGTTATGTACTTTTTGTTGACTGTAGCTGTATTTTCACCCAAACTACATTTGCATACCAAATTTCATGTCAATCTGACTACTGGAAGTTGGTCAAAAACTTGCAAGATTTGATTACAGACAGACAGACGGAGAGACAGACGGACAGACAACGGGACAGGTGAAACTAAATAAAAGCTTGTAAAATGTGTCTAAGAAGCACTTCAACAAATTATGTGGATTGTAGTTCAATTAAGAATACTTTATCTATCTATATCTTCTAAAATGTAAAATGTGTTGCTAAATGAGTTGTTCGTAAAATGTGTTGCTAAGCGCAAAACTCGAGAATGGCTGGACCGATTTCGCTAATTCTTTTTTTGTCTTGTTTGTTATTGTGAGGAGAAGGTTTTTATGAAAGAAAATTTGGTAAAATTACAACGGGGCGAAGCCGCGGGCAACAGCTAGTTGTCAATAATTATCTACCTATATAATTATTATTATTGTTATTAATTATCTCTACCTATATAATTTTTCGTTATTTAATATAGGTACCTAAATGCTTTGTATCTTGTTTTTTGAATGTGATTTAATATTTAAGTTTAATTTTGTACATCTTAACAGGAATTTCCTATAGTTCGTGTTTTTATTTTTAAAACATTTTTACTCTATAAGTTTAATTGAAATTATACTTAAATGCAAATTTCCTGTCGTAGTTCAGGCATTACATTTTTCATGTTGTGTTATTGTAGTGTTGAAGTTTAAATCCTTTGTTATTTATTACTGATATAAGTATAGTAAGTTTTTGCATAAATAATTCGTAAATAATGATTGGTTATTTGGAGTCTTTTTTTGTATTTTTTATTTCAACTCCAAATTTGTTACTTTTACGGGTATCCCGTGAAACCATATCGAAAATACAAACTGAGACATGGATGCACAGAAAAACCAGAAAAAGAGACCAGCGCTGGGAATCGAACCCAGGTCCTCAGCAATCCGTGCTGCGTGCTATAACCCCTACACCACCGCTGGACCTGGGTTCGATTCCCAGCGCTGGTCTCTTTTTCTGGTTTTTCTGTGCATCCATGTCTCAGTTTGTATTTTCGATATGGAATTCGTAAATAGTTTAAATACCTATTATTAATCTGACTCACATCCAGCCGGTTTTTATTTTACACAAATCATATTATCACTTGTGTTAAAAGTGGTTTGTTAAATTAATAAGTAGTTCACTCGTACAATTAAACATTTCATTACACAATGTACAAACAAACGACCTCAAGTTACACACTAAATACAATTTAAGTGATGGACACATAATAAGTAATGATAAAAATTATATATTCATCTTTCTTATATTTTTAACTACTTAAGTATAGGCTGTGGTATAGGTATCGAATGAAAACATGACTTGGCATGTTAGCGTTCATTAGTTATTTATGCAACTGTATCGTAATAGGGGTCCTTAAAACACGAGCATAGGCGTATATAAAGGGGGGCCGGGTGGGCCATTATGCCCACCCCAGTATGGTCTAGTGCCCACCCTGGGAGGTTGGGCTACTGATCCAAAAATTTATAATACATAAATAATTCGTCAGAGAAACAAAGCTGAATAATTTTAATTAATAAATTATCAGCAGAAACGATCTACATGTTGAGCTAATCTATATCAGCCGGCTTGTTGGACGTCTTGACTGTTTTTGTAGTTTATTTACTTTTGTAAATTTATATGATAACATTTTGCATTGATTTATTTGTATACATTTTGTTTTTTACAACTTTTTATTATTAAGTTGTTATTGCGATGTACCTAACACTATTTTGGTGTAAATTGATATAAACGCCATATATCGTAAAATATGTTACAATTAAAATTTGTGAGTGCAAGCATGAGAATCACAATGTTCTGGCAAAGTGACAATGTAAGTTAGAATAACGCCGATAACATTGAGAATAAAATAAGTTGTTGTCATGCAAAATGTCGGAGTGTTTGCGGGTGATTTTTTCACAATGTCCATAAGAATAAGGTACGGTAGACGATCATCAGTACAACTACCATTACCACTACCATGAGTTTACAGTGACCGTACTCGACAGCGACGGTGTAAATTAATTGTAGAGGCGCTGTACAATTCTCCATACAAATAATTTATGCCGTCGCTATCGAGTACGGTCACTGTAAACTCATGTACCACTGAATATGGAGAATTGTACAGTACCACTACCATGAGTTTACAGTGACCGTACTCGATAGCGACGACGTAAATTATTTGTATGGAGAATAGTCACGCCTCTACATATAATTTACGCCGTCGCTATCGAGTAGGTACGTTCACTGTAAACTCATGGTACTTAGTGGTACTGGACAAGAAAACTTGCACCGAAGAAGGATTTAATGTAAGATGTTTTATTGGTGGGAGTTATAAATCCGTCAGTAATATTGAATTGGGGAATGAGATATAATGATTGGGGATGGTATAAACGGTTTGAAAGCGGATATGAACTCCGCAGTGAGATAATTGTAAGCAAGCACTCCACAGGCATATTTCTATTTATTTTCATAATTTCGGACAAACTTTTTATAAATGTTGATCGTTGGCAAAGTTTTGTTTGATTTTTTTAAGAAACAGAGTAACCTTTCCTTTCGATTCAACGATTGACGGCCTGATGGGCTACACATGTGAAAAAGTACGTGTATTAACCGTATAAAGTTCGAATTTTGCACTTCGTAGTAATAGAGCCAGGCTGACTCGCCGCCCTCCCCTGCTGGTGCCGGATTATTTACGGAAGGTTACTCCTCGGAGCCACCGAAGCGACCCATGTTACCGGCCAGCCGGGGTAGCATGCCCTCAATGTTAACATAAATGTGGCACACAGTCGTAACTGATGGTGTACCTAGCTGAGAAACAATGTTAAAAATACTTACACTGAGTGGCAAAAAATCGGTCCCACCAATGTATGCAGTAATAGATAGATAATTTGGTACCTATCTAGAGTGCCATTTGTGCCGGTAAGTACCTATAGTGTAATTCATCGCTACCCATTGGATTTCTTGGGACGGTCGAAGGAAAGGCAGATAGAAAAGGAGATAGCGAGACGGATTGAGTCGAGTAGCAGGGTGTTCATAAGTTGGCAGACGAGTGGCAGAATATATTACTTTATGGCAAATGGGATGCTTAATTTCTGTTTATGCAAGCAACAACTTTGTAGATAGATGGTTATTTGACAAGGATGATAAATTGCCTTGGTATATCGTTTAAGGTCCCGACATGACAAATAACCAACCTTAACTTAACACTTTAGTTAATCATAGATAATCTTGGCACCAAACCACTCACTCATACGAATTATTTTTTGTACGGGCACTTAACTGAAGTTACATTTATTCATGGCCTCTTCGTTCAAGAACATCAAAATCATCGGAAAATGTCAAAGTTACCAGCCAAAAAACGATACCTTAACAATTTAATAGACAAAAATTTTCAAAATATCCTCTACCCAATCAACACTGCAATGTCTTTGTTATTGGTCCCACATTTTCAGTTCTGTGATGGTTTTGTAACCCCAAACAATCTTTGTCGGAAATTAAGATCATTTACATTAGCCATTGGTCTTCTGGTTGTTTGTTATTTTCGCTTTAGATCCTCCCCTGTGTTAAACGAAACGACAACTCGTGTGTCTGTCATCGTCATTACTGTCTACTTTGACTGGTTTTACTATAGCGTCGCTTTCATTTGTTTATTTGTCTCAAATATCATGAACACGGATAACTACGTCAACCTTCTCCTAAGCCTCCAAAAGGCTTTTAGGAATTTCGTTTCTGTAGAGAAAAGCGTTAATCGCTTAATATTTTGGAACTGGGTATCAATGGTTGCTGTTCCAGTTTACTTTTGCGCTCTTTTTGTTCTAGTAGGTGATTTTAGCACTGCGGCGTTTTTGAATCTCTTCCCTCTTGTGTATTTTGATGTAATTGTTGTCTACACGTTTTGTATGATGTGGTTGATTGAAAATGAATTAGATATGTGGTTGAATAAGATGCAGGCCTGCAGCAGAAGTATTGTAAAACTGGAGTTTATCGAAAACAAGAAGGCACTAAGAATGTTTCAAACTTATAGATATATTTTAAACGCATATGACATGTTCAAGAAAGTCTGTAAAGTACCGGTAAGTAGGCAAAAAAATAGAGACTTACCTAGGATGATGGCATCAGTCATGGAAAAACTAATATTCTGTTTGCAGTTAACCCAGATTTTAAAAAACGGCCCCTTCTTTTTTTGACTAATAATAATAGGTACATATTATTATTAGTCAAAAAAGAAGGGGGAGCATAAGCTCAGATTACTGATGATCATAACTACTAAAGTTTATGAATGGTGAGCTATAAGGCATTGAATCCTTGTTGTCCATAACTACGTGCTTAACATACGCGATATGACTGGTGTCTTCACCCTAACTAACAAATATTACTCTCTTTTAGAAAAATGTACCAAATAACGAGTTTTTCTTACAGATAATGTTTGAAATACTCGAAATATTTACTCATGTGATCATCTATCTGCAGGTCAATATTGAGATCAAAATACAAAGACCCGAAGAAAGCCTTGCTTCTGTAAGTTTTTTTAGATTATTCATTTAGGATGTTCAATTGAGGATTGTTCACTTAAGGTTCTACGCTAACTGGAGCGGGTGCACTGCGCGTGCGCACGACTGCGGGCGCGGGTGCAGCTAAAATCCATCGCACGCGACGCGCGCAGTTAGTACTCATCATCATCATCATCATGTCAGCCGAAAGACGTCCACTGCTGGACATAGGCCTCCCCCAAGTATCTTGGGGGGGGGGGAAATGCCTTAGTCGCCACGCTTGGAAGGCGGGTTGGCGACCGCAGTTATACCCGATAGTTCGCGGAGGACGCTGCTGCCCATCCTCCGGTTTATCCCTTAGTCGCCTCTTACGACACCCACGGGAAGAGAGGGGGTGGTGTAATTCTCGACCGACACCACACTGCCCAGTTAGTACTGCTCATACTATTTTTTTTCTTAAAAATGTCCGTAAAAGTTGACATTATTCTTTACATATCGGAAGGTGAAGTGCATAAGTAGTTTATGGTCAGCGTAAAATTAAAAAGTTGAAAAGATTGCAGGCGCGCTAGCTCGACAATAATTAATTAGCGCGCCTGCAATCAGTCACAATTTTTTTTTAAAGTTAAAAAGGCCATGACACAAGTCGTATACAGCCAAGTCTAATGGCCGGTATCAGATATTTTGTTGGAACTCCGGACTTTTTCAATTGGGTCTGAAACAGCTTGTGGTGTTTTCTGTGGAAAAAATACACCTGCAGTTTATTTTTAATGAAAAAAAGGCGGGAAAGCATAAGAAAAATATTAGAATAAAATTAAATGTTATAATATAATATTTTGAGAAAAAGTGTATTCTATTTCAGAATTATTCACCATTTTTGAGAAAAGCTTTATATTAGTCTTGGCTAGAATAGCAATTGCTAGCTTCGTATTACTTAAAGGGACTCGCAAGCTCGTCCGTTTAATACTCATACTCAGCCAGCAATTGCCTACTTCCAGGCCACGACAATAATCTACTATTAAATAGGCGTCAACCCGCTCCGTGAAAGCCGCGTCAGTTAGCGTAGGCCCCATCCTATGGAGTTATTGTTTCGACACCTCCTAAGTATAATGGTACAAGTGCATAATCATAAATTTACAGGAGTTCAAAGGTTCTAGGTACCACCTGCAAAATAGATACAATATTATTCAAAATCTATTATTCAATAGATTTGTAACAGAGTTAGCATTGCTAGACTTGTTTTTTCCTTTATTGGTTTTATTTATAGTTTAAAGGAGTCGATTTTTTTTATTACATTTTATTATTTGATATTCAAAACATATCTTGATTTTAGTTCATGGCACAATACGGAAAAATACTGATGATTTTTTGGACCCTAAAAAACTGTTTCCTGCTGTTTATCCTTTGCAATTCCTGTGAAAAATTCTACTCGCATGTGAAGACAGCGGAAGTGATTTGTAATAAGGCACTTATGTTCCAAGTTACAGGTAATTTAGGCATTATTTATATCACAAACCATTTTTATTTCGCCAAGTATAATCAAATCTAGATTAGCTTAACTAAGGTCGAAGACAATTAGGTACAGTACGGTACAAATAAGAAAGACAATAAATAAATAGTTATTTATTATGCAAGGGTGGAAAGTCACTGTTTGGCGCGAGTGCTTATATTGAAACCCGAGCAAGCGAGGCTTTCTAGGATTGAAACACGACACGATCGAAGCGAGTGGTTCAAAAGAAGAATCCTGAGCGTAGTCAAGGGTTTCAAAGGCACGAGATGCTAAACAACTTTACAGCCGAGCGAAACACACAATTTTTCACCTCACTACAGCGAGAAAAATAGTAGGTAGATTGAAGATAATAAATTAAAAACTTATATAAACCATCACCACAACACTTATATATCAACCACCAATCGTGTCGTGCGGTCGTATAAGTATCGTATAAGTGTAAGAGAGACCGCATGACACAAACTTCGTAGTAGCCATGTCAGTTTTCGAGTACACACCTGTCTTGTTTCATTGTCATATTTGTATTTCAACTAATTTTGTAATTTTCAACTTTTTTCATTCATTAATTCATTATTCGATGTTGCAGATGACTTCCGGCAGCTCTGCAAGAACGTGCGTCGCTACAATGGCGCGTGTTTCTCGCGCATGCGCGTTTTCGGCGTGACCGTGGACGCGCGTTTGCCGCTTCGAGTTGTCAAAATTATCACCGTGTACATCGCTGTTATATTGCAATTTGATTTTCTGTAGATCTAGAATATATTATAATGCATATAATGCGAGTTAAAAACTTAAAATCCTTCTTGTTTTCATGTTGTAACGCAAACCTTGGCTTATCGATGGTTGGTATGGTAATTCGGTAATATTACTTTATTTATCTTACATACACACACACACACACACACACACACACACACACATCACGCCTGCACTACTACTACGTACCTACTACTATTATTTTTATTCTGTGCCTGTATTCCCAAATGGGGTAGGCAGAGCACACGAAACGAAACGTTACCGCTTCGGAGCCACTTTTAGCAATTTTAGGTTTTAAGTTTGACAAAAACGGTACAATAGTGACAGGTTGCTAGCCTGTCGCCTTCACAGATCACAATATAAGGAAATGCAAGCTAAAATCGATGGCAGCTGTCAGTTTTGATGATATCGGGTCTGCAGCGATTTCCCTTCTTAACCGTGGTCCGGTTGTGTAGTCCGGCCAGCCGGACTGTGGAAAATTTCTTTTTTCGATTGTCCGGTGGCGATACTGTTGGTTGGTTGTACATCTGTACACTGTACCTTGGTCCGGTAATATCGCCACCGAACAATCGAAAAGTACAAATTTTCCATAGTCCGGCTGGCGAACGCGAACAAATCCCCATAATGTTCTCACAATCATAATGATCCTGTGGCACAAAAGTACACTGCCAAAATATACAATCGACATAACGTGTAATGGTTAAATTGTCTCGAGGCCTAAATGACACAATACATATAAATATGTCTCTATCTATCTAACTATCTATATATTATATATTATAATATATTATATATATATATATATATATATATAACCTTGTTGCTCACCTAATGGACTAGGAGCATTGGACGCTCTTGTCAATAATGTCCTATGTTCACTCAACTTTGTTATTGACGTTCATAGATTAGTGGTTGACGTTGTATGAAAAATGAGTCTGGTACGAGCGTACGAAAATATAAATCATTGTATATTTATCGGGTGTCCTAATACGCCTTTATTAATGATACCCGACATGGTAAGGGTACGCTTACTGTGTGACTTGAACTTTTAAATACCACAAAACACTCGTGTGTGCGGCGCGCATTTGGCAGCTGGTACTTGGGAGATCCTGACAGAGGCACCAAATGTTTGTGAAAATGTTAGTCAAGCACATACGCAAGATATTGTGAACGTTATGCGGAAAGCAATAATTTTCATTCATTCTACAGTTTCAAATGTGCTTACATTCTGCATTTATTACAAGTGGTTAAGATTTTCCAAGGTCCGGTTGACCGGACAGCTGAAAATTATTTCTTTTCCTTGGAGCGGTTAACCGTATCACGGAAAAAATAAATTTCCACAGTCCGGCTGGCCGGACTACACAACCGGACCACGGTTAAGAAGGGAGCGATTTCATTACTTGCATTTAAACATTGTACCTAAGCTCAAGAGTAACTTATTATA
>NC_133495.1:9551989-9576504 GCF_025370935.1 Choristoneura fumiferana
CCTGCTTGAAGCATTTTATCACTTGAAATAGGTTTGTCATCCACCCCAGGCATTAAGGAAAAGATAAGAAACGCCACAAAGTATATATTATGAGAGGTGCCTCCTAACATATTTTTCTGATGAAATATGGTATACACGCAGCAAACGCTTGTTTTATTGTTTAAAAGATAGCTTCCTTGCAGTTCTTAGCCATGTGTGATAAAAATCAGTTCAGCTGTTTATAAGATATTGAATTTTGAAATGACAATATCGGGGTAAACAAGTTTCGTAGCGTGCGTATTCACATCCTCGCAGCATAGCTTCATAGCACATTTCAGGTGGAAAGGCACCCTTACCCTAGAAAATTGCGTATTAGTTTCCCGGGGCGCATTATAATAGTAGATTATTGTCGTGGCCTGGAAGTAAGCAATTGCTGGCTGAGTATGACTATAAGAAGCCAGCTATTGCTATTCCAGCCGAGACTATAAAGTTTTTCTCAAAAATGGTCAATAATTCTGAAAAAGAATAAACTTTTTCTCAAAATGTATTAACATATAACATTTAATTTTATTCCAATATTTTTCTTATACTTTCCCGCCTTTTTTCATTAAAAATAAACTGCAGGTGTATTTTTCCACCGAAAATACCACAAGCTGTTTCAGACCCAATAAAAAAAGTCCGAGTTCCAACAAAATATCTGACACCGACAGCCAGTCTAATGCTAGATCTATGATGCTGTATAGTCGACTACTGCCAACATTTCCATGGCCTTTTTAACTTAAAAAAAATGTGACTGATCGCAGGCGCGCTAATTTATTATTGTCGAGCTAGCGCGCCTGCAATCTTTTTAACTTTTTAATTTTTCGCTGACCATAAACTATGCACCTTCTGATATGTAAAGAATAATGACAACTTTTACGGTAATTTTTGAGAAAATGAATTTTTCGCATACAAAGTCATAGGCAATAGCTAGTATATGAAAAATAAAACTTATCTTCTTAGAGTAGCTCTACAAGCTTTGTGACTGTTTGCAAAATAGCACAACAAATATAGTAACCAGACAACCACTGAGTTCCCTTTGCGATTTATGTTGATAGAATAGATAAACTAGATAGTCTAGACAAGATGCCAATTCCACTGAAGCACTCGCCGAGACGTGATTTGGGACCCGAAAACAAATGTATGCCTATCTCACTCTAACAGTCCCGCAGTATAAAGCAGTTAGTATGCTATCTGCAAATAACGTGCATAATTTGTACTAGGGTAACTGTAGTCTATGGCCTCTCCTCTCAAAGCCAAAATATATTTAATTTAGACCAGTGTTTTTTTTCAACCTTTTTCATGACACGACCCCTTTAGTATGAAGAAATATTTCGCGACCCCTTACCCGTTGCTTTTTTTTTATGTAGGTCATTGTAGTTTTTTTATTTTGTAACAAATATTATTAGTTAACATTTTCTTAATAAACATTTTTAAACTTATTATTTTTTTACTGAAGTAGTTTTCCCAGCAACTAATAGGGGCTTCGAGACTCCCCTAAAGAGGCTGAAAAAACACTGATTTAGACTGTATAGCAAGCATTTGTGAATGTCAAAAACCAACCACCCGCACGGAAAAAAAATGATTTCACCAAAATTTTATTTGGGGCTTTGAGGGCGAAAAATCGATGATACTTGGTCCTAGCCCCAGGAAAACGCGTATATTTTCGAGTATTGGAATGTGTAGTATATTCCATGCGCAAACAAGATCAGTAATTTTCATAACAGCTATATCCAAAGTTTGCCATTTAACTGTGTACATAAAGAGTTACGTAGGCACAGTTTACATACAGCATTCGCGTGATTTTGCAGCCGTATAATATTGTACAGCATCTTTCTTTCATTATTGTATTGTTTTTACATTGTTTCTATTGAGACTAAATTTGCAATGTAATTACAGTGACTGCATACATAGTGCGCCTTCGTACGACTCGTAGTGGATTACTTACGGGTTTATATTGTGGTCTCATTCTTTTAGTAGACAAGGGAGTACCGAATGCGGCTCTACCAATATTTGAAGAAACGCGGTCCAGTCGTTTTTAATATTGCCTAAGTATTTACATACTTTGACTAAAGCCATATACGAGTATATATAGAGCCTAATGATGAATCTATTCAGACGCCGTATTGCCTACCGTTTCTGATGCTTGCGATCGCAATCAAATGTCAATTTTTGTATGCGAAATCTGTCATTTGATTGCGATCGCGAGCGTCAATAGCGTTAGGTGAAAATTACGGCCTGTCAAGCAGAGGACCGTCGATTCAAACCCGGACCCCTGAATTTTTCGCTATGTGTTGCGAAATTATATGTAGTTGTAATTTTAGCTTGAACACTTTCCTTGGCAAGTTGAAACAAGTGTATGAATTCAAGCCTCGTTGGATTCTCGTAGAGCTAACAAAAATAACTTTAAAGGAATACAAAAGATGATCTAAAATTATGCATCATTATATGATACAATGCCAATAAATTTGCGTGCTTTAAAATAGCTAAGTGTGTGTTCGATAATACATCAGTGTAATCCCTTGCTTAATGCAAATAAATTCAATTTCAATTCAATTCTACACAAGCCCTCCCATTCCGGACTCTCCACAACGCATTTCTAGATCTCGTCTAGATCCCGCATAGGTAGATTAATGCCTTCGCCTACGAGTATTAAGGAATGTACAATGGTAGAGAGCCTCAAAGGTAACGTGCTCTCCTACAGGACTTCGATTTAAAGAGCCAGTTCCAGTTCACTTGTTCCATTTTAATTATAAATGATGAGACTCCTACAGGACTTCGATTTAAAGAGCCAGTTCCAGTTCACTTGTTCCATTTTATACAACCAGAGCAGTATGGCCTGAGGTTTCTGACTCTCGCAATCGCAATCAAGTGACAGTTTTTGTATGCGAAAACAGTTATTTGATTGCGATCGCGAGTGTTAGAAGCATTAGGCAATACGGCCTCAGGGTCAAATAGCGAAGTGCTAAAAACATTACCTCGAATGTTAAACACATAAGGGGATTTTTCGAAAAGCAACTGACGTTGTTTTGTAAATATGACTAAGTAATTTATTATTTATGAATCGTAATTTAAATATGATTATACTACCAGCTGAGTGATGATGCATAAAAAAATCTTCATCCTTTACACTTATCGTAATAGGCCCGCCCTATATTGTCTACAAAGGTTTACTAAAACAATACAAACTTTTCAGACAAGCATGCTGGCAATCGATATAAAAATACTCACTGGCAGAAAAAGACCGACGCCGGTGCCTCAAATCCAAAAAAAAACAACACCACAGACACGACACAAACGTCACTTTTGTTCGTTCTGGCGGGAACGCGACCGCTTCACTCGAGGGATGTGGACACACTGGGGTGAACTATGGCTATGGTTTGAAGATGCGTTCGAATGCGCAGTTATTTGTGCGTGAAAGAAACTAGTGGTGTGAAATTAGTGGACGGTATTCAATGTTACAGTGTTCTATTTAAGCGCTTAGTGGAGATTAGATGTCCATAATCCTACAGCATCATGCTGAGTTTGGCCCTTATTCGCTCTTTTATACACTTTGAAGAAATATTATTAGGTGTATTATATTGCTGACTAGTTTTGTCCGTGATTTCAATAGCGTGAAGCGTGAGATTTGGCGTATAAGTTTAAATTTCGGGATTTCCCAAAAGTTCAATCGTGTCCTTCATTACGATAACATAAACAACACCAATGTCAAATCATCTCTAAATTTAGGATACACACACACAAATACGTACATGCAGAAGCACACATCGGTACCTGCAGGGCTACTGCGAAACTCGAAACTCAAAGTTCGTGTCGTGCGGTCCCTCTGACGCTTATACTATTTAATACGAGAGCGAGAGGAACGGTAAGATACGAACTTCGAGTTTCGAGTTTCGTAGTAGCCCTGCTGTTAGGATAAAGTTTCTCGAGCCACCGAACCGAAAGACGTAGTATTGGCAGGCCTCTCATTAGGTGGACGGAGGACATCGCCAAATTTGCTGGCAATCGGTGGATGCAGATGGCAAATTATCGTAGGTACATCGAGGTGTCCTGAGGCCTGTGTACCAGAGTTCATCCTCTGAGTAATACAATCTAACAACTGGCTAGCATGGTCTGATCTGGTAGTTCGTAAGAAGCATGCAGCATGTAAAACTGTGGCTATTTGCATTCCTAATGGCCCAACATGGTGTTACTGAAAATGACTGCCATTTTTAACCATCTCTTTTACCTAGTTTGACAAATAAACGTCTTTGAATTTTAATTTTAATTTGATGAACGTTTGTGTTGCTCTGAGGATGAACTCTGGTTGAAGTCGAAACGCGTCAGTTTAGTGTGGTGGTTGTTGGGTTTGTGTGATTTGTTTGTTTTTTTTATACTCTTAATTGTACAAAAGGAAAACAAAAGTGTGTGTGTGTTTGTGTTCGTTCTTACAGTGTAGAGGTGGAACAGCTGCATGAACACACATTGGTTTCATAGACGTAGTTCATAAAATCACGGGTGAGCAAAGCAAATGTTTTGAGTTCGTTTATATATGGACCACCGTAAAGTTGCGCCTAAATCTATACAGTACCTATCTAAGTCCAATACAATACTTCTAGCATTAAAAACCAGCCAAGAGCAAAATAGTAGTAGGGTCCCAAAATAGGGTTCCGTAGCTATTACGAAAAAAAATAAGTAATATTTTTCTAAGGATTTCGTATTTTATACGGAATCTTCCAAGTTTAGATATATTTTATACCTTTGGCTGCTATTTACTCTTAAACTACTAGTAATTCTCAAGCAATCTCAGCCGTTATAGTTTTCCTTGAAAGTTTGATATTTGATATACCTGTTTAGATTTTAGAGGGGGGGGGGGCTCCATTTTAATGAAAATTTGCACTTTGAAAATTTCGCAAACAAATCACTGAATCGAAAAATCGTTTTAGCAACCCCCTAATGATTTTAAAAGACCTATCCAACGAAACCCCACAATACAAGTTTGGATGAGAAAAAAAATCACCCCCACTTTACGTCTATGGTACACTAAAATAATTATATTTTTTTAATTTATATTGTACCATTTTGTCGGCATCGGCATAGTTTACATACTCGTACATATTCGTGCAAAATTACAGCTTTCTAGCATTGATAGTCCCTTAGCAAAGCCGCGAAAGGACGGACAGACAGACAGACAGACAGATAGACAGACATGGCGAAACTATAAGGGTTCCGTTTTTCCCATTTTGGCTCTGGAACCCTAAAAACCGGTAACAAACAACAAAAATATAAATCAGCCTTTCAAAAACCGTTATTTTAAGCGATAAAAAGAATGTTAATGATTGTTGTTGGAAGCGACGGTTGATGGATTAAAATTAGAAATGGTGTGTCACGACGGCTGAGGGGTTGAGTGCCTCTTTTACATCTCCTTTATCCATCCGCCATCTTTATTTATTGTTGAAATCTTAAATTATTTCGTTCGAACGATTGCGCAGGTTTTAAGAAGTACGCAAACTGCCAAACTTGTTAAGCTTTTAAAAATATTGGTTACTAGAAGACATGGCAATACAGCGTACACAAATAAATATAAAATTTACAATTGCAAACCGCTGCTTAAAAAACTGTGACGCTACGGAATCGCAGTGACACATCGTATGCGCACCGTTTTTTTGCATACTTTCCACACCGCTGCTTAAGCAGTTGTCTCACCGCCAGCGAGGAAACGATTGGCTATCGACTATTTTCTCGCTCAAGAAGCGAACAAAAGATATAAGATCCTGTGTGAGTTAAAGAGACACATATATTAATTGTTGATCGCTGGCTGTTCACACTGTCGGCGAGAACTCGCTCTTACATCTTTTGTAGCAGCGACAAAAGCTATAAAACTCGCTGAGCTATAGATACTCGCTCAACGATGTCAGCTTGGCGGCCGCCCCGCACGAGCCAGTCGAGTGGAGCGAGTAATCGCCCGTCGCACTCGAACACTCGTTTACAGCCGAGCGACAAAACTACACTCGCTTCTCGCTGCTCACCCACTCGTTTCTAGTTACTCGCTCTACTCGCTTCTCGCTCATCGTCGGGCGGTGGGACAAGTGCCTAAAATACGCTAACGGTGCGGAATCGCAGTGACGTGCGGTAAACGTCACAACTTTTGTTCGGTAAAGACCTGAAGTTTACGACACGTCACTGCGATTCTGTATTTTAATCAGCGGTGTGCGATAATAAGTATGCGATAAAAACGGTGCTCATACAAGGCGCATACGGTGCGTCCCTGCGATTCCGTGCTGTCACCGTTTTTTAAGCAGCGGTTTGGTCGCACCTTTATTTTTTTTTTCTGTTTTTGTACAGTTAAGCTATTTGCTAGTATTTTAGTGTTGATTCAAATGATAAAGTGTCTCTATTTATTACTAACATACAAGCAGATGTTAGATTCCGGTGGCGGGCGAGAGACTACTGAGGCTACAGACCGTTTAAACAGTGTTTCCACCAATCATGTGTGAGATAGAAACTCTTCATTTACACATCCTCGCACAGCACATAGAAATGTGCCACCAGAAGCCGGAAGGAAGGAAGGATGTGAAACCAGAAGGTGGAAACAGCTGAGCGGAGCGAGGCGAGGTAAATGAAGCGTTTCTATTGGTCAATGAAAAACTTATTCCTCGCGACACATCCTAGCACATCTCTGGTGGAAACGCTGCTTTAGCTAGCGCGTATTAGCCATATCGCAAGCTAAGCAATCCTGGTTCCCTACAACAGTGTCAATTGAATAAAATGAACCTTCTAACATCCTACTATATAATATAATAATATTATAAATGTGAAAGTTTGTGAGTGAGTGAGTGAGTTTGTGAGTGAGTGAGTATGTTTGTTACTTTTTCACGTTGAAACGGCTGGACAGATTTGAATGAAATTTAGCAAAAAGCTAATAACCTGGATTAAAACATAGGCTACTTTTTATCCCGATATTTCTACGGGATCTCGAACTAATAACCGCTGGGCTTAGAGTCATGAAATTTGGTATGTAGAATAGCTGGACATCTGGAATAACACATAGGCAACTTTTTATCCCGATATTCCCACGGGATAGGTATAAAATCTCGAAATAACAACCGCTGGGTTTAGAGTCGTGAAAATTGGCATGGCTGTTTTAATTTAACGTCAATGAAAACAACGATGTAACTTTAGGGAATTCCCACGAGAATTTAATAAAATCCCGGAATTTCAATTCAGCTGCTGGATCAAATGATTTACGCGTGCGAAGCCGCGGGTAAACGCTAGTACTAATATACTACTTGGAGATGTTAAATTAATTATAACTTTTAATTTTTGTGCGTAAAATTTTCGATATCATTTTCGTCGTGGGCAAAAAAGTGGCGCCCGGTTTAAAATAGAATTGACATTAAATTTCGCAGTTAAAAAAAACTTTCGATGCATGTTGCGCGCATGTGTATGCCCCCTGTTACTTTTTTACGGCAACGCCTTGCGGCAGTTCTTAGTTGTTTGATAAAAAGTTATTTAGCCGTTTTTGAAATTTCGGGGTTTACCAACGTGTATTTTTAACCCACCGACGCAAAAGGAGTGGTGTTATAAGTTTGACCGCTATGTGTGTCTGTCTGTCTGCGTGTCTATCTGTGGCACCGTAGCTCTTAAACGGATGGTTTTTTATTTGAAATCAGGGTTTCTAGCGATGGTTTTTAGATATGTTTCGTTCGTTCGGTTCAGCCGTTTTTGAGATATTGAACTTTGAAGTGACAAAGTCGGGGGTTTTCCAACTTTTTGTTGGTTAGGTTAGTTTTAATTAGCGTACAATTTCGTACATTTCTCGTTCATTTTTTTGATATGAGTTGGAATTCTGTACGACACCATGTCACCGCTAGAAAGTATAATAAAATCACGACAATCTCCTACTTTTCTAGGTTACGTTAATTACACATGCGTACAAAGTATCCGCACGCATCGCATCTTATAATATAATGTCATTCTACCCTCTATCGCAAAGACCTCTAAGGTGACACTAACACACGACAATACACCTTATATCCATAGTAATAGGCCTCAAAATTAAACTACTACCCGCTATAGAAAAAATGATTTGACTCAGTTGTCTACAAGAGATGGGTTTTGAAAAAGAAATGAGTATTATTTGTTGTTTATGTATGAGGTCCCATAGGAACTAAACGTGTGTTCTAGATGGAAAAGCTTTATCATTCATCATACTCAAGCTATCAAATTGTGTACATATTTTTGTAACTTTGGCAGCATCAATATCTTTATAGCTGACTGTATGTGGAACCTTTTCAAAAGTCATTAAGTCAAGTTATTACGATTTTGATTGTTCATTAATGCGGTTGTCACTTTGACGTTTATTGTGAAATGGTTCCATGGTGCCTCATGGCTTAAAGTCCTTGATCGTACTTGGGCTTTTACGGTTTTTACGACAGAAAGAGTGACTCACAGCGATCAGACTCTGGCTAGTTAGTCATTTTGTGATACATTCATCCCCATTTTCAATCAATCTAGACACGCGCAGCGAGTCAAGCCAAGTTTATAATAATAATTACTTTAAAGTTTTTTTTTTCTTTTTCCACGCCGAAGTAAGTAGAGTCTCTGCTTACGTCAGATAGATTCCTGGAAATAAGCTCTATCACCCATAATTTTTCTCTATTCTAACTCCTCTTCCTATTCTAACTTATACCAGATGGCCTAGTGGTTAGAGAACCTGTCTACGAAGCTTGAGGTCCCGGGTTCGATTCCCGTGTCGGGGCAGATATGTGTATGAAAAATACGAATGTTTGTTCTCGGGTCTTGGGTGTTTAATATGTATTTAAGTATATATCTATCTATATAATATATTTATCCGTTGTTTAGTAGCCATAACACAAGCTTTGCTAAGCTTACTTTGGGACTAGGTCAATTCGTGTGAATTATCCCGTAATATTTATTTATTTATTTTAACTTCCTGAAAATTAGGAACACGCAAAGTCCGGTTTGTTTTCTTCGAGCGATGAACGCGGAGGAATAAGCGCGGGCACGCGCGTTCTGTTCAATCTTGAGCGTCTTAGAAAGTTGTAAAACCCCCGACATTGCCATTTGAAGGTTTAATATCTCAAAACCGGCTGAAACCGATTTTGATTGGAACATATCTAAGAACCATTGCTACAAAACCTGCTTTAAAATAAAAAAACCGCATGCAAATTCACCCGTTTCAGAGCTACGGTGCCACGGACAGATACACAGACACGAATAGAGCGGTCAAACTTATAACACCCTCTTTTGTTTTGGGGGTTAAAAACTAACCTATACGCGTAAATTAAACGCTAGTCTGAAACCACCCTAACTTATTTCAAAACACCTTAATGAATGATATTCTTAAAGTGTAAACCTATACCTATTACAGGGGTACAGAAGTAAAAGGGGCCAAGTTCTTAATTATAACATTTGAATGCCCGCACAAAACATTTCGCTAAACGCTAAATCAGCACTAAGTCTTACCAAAGGTTAATGGGTTAGGTGATCCGCATACTACGCTGGGTGTTTGGCAGATGGATGGAAATACGTAGGGGATAGATGGGGCCATATGCAACGCGGTCGAGTATAGAATATTCACTTGGGTCAAGTTTTTTAAAGATTTATTATTTTTCAATTTTTAAAAAAATAATGATGTTTAGGCCCAAGGGATTTTTATGTTCGACCACGTTTTCATGCTCGATCACGTTGCATATGACCCCATCTATCCCCTATAGGTATACGTATGTTCATCCATCTACCATAACCCTGTAGCATAAACATAGATGAAAATTTCACTACAACATCGGGTGGGTGCTGAACGTTTACATACAAATATCTACTATGATTGTTTTTTTGGAGTCTTTTGTATTTTTTTATTTCAACCCCAAATTTGTTACTTTTACGGGTATCCCGTGAAACCATATCGAAAATACAAAGTGAGACATGGATGCACAGAAAAACCATTTTTTTTTTCTTTCTTTTATATGAATTTCACACACTTCTAGTCATCAAATCATCTTGAAACTTGGCACAAAATATGTAGTTCAACCAGACATGTGCGCACACAGAGATGTCCATGGAGCAACAGGAACGCTTCATTTACGTCCTCGCGCTGCTCGGCAGCGGCGCTATACCACGAAGTGCCAAACTCGAACTTCGTATGTTGCCGTCCCGCTGACGCTTATGTCATTTAATACGCGAGTGAAAGGAACGGTGCGATACGAACTTCGATTTGCGAGTTTCCTAGTAACCCTCTGTTTCCACGCGAGGTAAATGAAGCATTTCTATTGGTTCATAACAAACACATGTCTCGCAACGCAACACAGCTCTAGTGGAAACGTAGCCTCAATGACTATGCAAAAATACAGTCAGCAAAGAGGTTTGTTTTAATTTTCTTTTTTAATCTTGTCTCTTGCTTTTATTTTTTATTTCCAGTTTGCGGGACGCCTAGAAGCTCGCTGACTCGCCCTAATCGCCAAACTTCAACAAGACAGTGCCCTCAAGTGGCGCCCCCATAATTTGTTGCGGCGGCGACCAGCAACTGTTTTGACAAGACTCGTTTATTTTTAACCGACTTCAAAAAGGAGGAGGTTCTAAATTCCAATGTTTGTATTTTTAACCCATGCGAAAAGCCGTGGTGGCCTAGTGGTTTGAGCTATGGGCTCTCAACAGATCGTGGGTTTAAATCCGGGCTAGCATCTAGTTTTTCGAAATCTAATTTAAGTATATGCAAAAATTACGTTTGAAATTTACCACGAGCTTTGCGGTGGAGGAAGACATCGTGAGGAAACCTGCACAAACTTGTGAGGCAAATCAATGGTGAGTGTATGAAGTTTGCACAGACCTCTACTGGAAACGAGAAAGTTTGGGCCGCTGTTTTGGGCCCAGTGCAAATTGGGAACTTCACACACACCGTTGAATTTCTTCACAGGTGACCCTACCTCGTTGAGTTTCTTCTCAATAGAGGTTTTTCCGAATCGGTGGGAGATTTTTTACCCGATTGCCCGAACGAGGGTCATTCTGACATTCATAACAAGTGCTTATAATAGCCTAATTATTTTTTTGGATGATAAAATACGTTGTTTTATTTGATTTATTGAAACAATGAAAATTATACTTAAAAAGAACACCCCGTCCAAAAGATCTGCCTGTGGCAGGGTTCCCATAATGCTGGCCGCATTACCCCTTTCGATTGCAAGTGAGATTCGCCGGGATAAATATGCACCAGCTCTTGGGCCCCCAGAAGCGTCGACCAACCGGGATGACAGGGTCTTTATAAAATACTTCATGTCGGCTGACCAGGGCCCTAAGGTCTCAACAGCAAGTGCCGTCATTTTTAGGGTTCCGGAGCCAAAATGTCCAAAACGGAACCCTTATAATTTCGCCATGTCTGTCTGTCTGTCCGTCCGCGGCTTTGCTCAGGGACTATCAATGCTATAGAGTTGTAATTTTGCACGGATATATTATATGTAAATTATGCCGACAAAATGGTACAATAAAATCAAAAATATTTTTTTTAGGGTACCTCCCATAGACGTATAATAGTGGGGGTGATTTTTTTTCTCATCCAACCCTATGGTGTGGGATGTGGGATGTCGTTGGATAGGTCTTTTAAAACCATTAGCGGTTTGCTAAGACGATTTTTCGATTCAGTAATTTGTTTGCGAAGTATTTAACTTGAAATAACAAATTTTCATTAAAATCGAGCGTCCCCCCCCCCTCTAAAATTGGGAATGATAGCAAGTATATCAAACTTTCTAGAAAAACTATAACAGCTAAGTTTGCTTGAGAATTATTAGTAGTTTAAGAGTAAATATCAGCCTAAGGTATAAAATATACCTAAAATACGAAATCCTTAGAAAAATATTACTTATTTTTTTCGTAATGGCTACGGAACCCTATTTTAGGCGTGTTCGACACGCTCTTGGCCGGTTTTATTTGTATTTCAGATGATAGCTATTCCCTTCATTCTAGTTCTACAGGTTGGATATTCACTTTTCGTGACTGGTCACGATTCGGACACGTGACGTCCTTGCCTTTTGTGTCAACCCTGGAATCGATCTGACACTCCCCAAAGCGCGTATTGCCATTAATTATTACCATAGACAGAATGCCATCTAGCGTGAAAGACGGGAGCCGTCTTTATACTTGGTTTGGATAGGTATCTAACTAAATGTAAACAAAAACAACGTCAATTGGTGTCTTAAATTCCCCCATTAAGCTATCTAAACATTTACATTTCTGTATTGAAATACACTAGTCTAGTTTGTATTACAATGATAGATAAGCAAAATGTGTAAAAACCTTGAATGTACTAAATCTGGCAGCTGAAGTTTGTTTACCTACATTTAGTTAAATGCCTATAAATCCAAACCAAGTATAACTAACTAACGTATTAACAGTAATATTGCTCTTTGGATTAAAACTACCGTGAGATACAGATATAATTATTAAGATGCCTAGAAAAAATACACTCGTTTGATCAAATCCCTGAATGACAAGATTAGGCATCGTTTTTTCATTACATCAGATATGTTTTGTGATTCGATAAAACCATAAAACACATCAGTGAGTTGACAAAAAGAACTCGCAAAGTCAAATTGTTTTATCATTTCACTAGACACGTTCAGTGATATAATAAAGTCTTTACTATAACATAGTATAAGTAATTTGATGTTATTTCTGAACTAGTTCAGTGAAACGACGTATTTATGTTCTTATATATAGCATTTTCCTATACAATAGTCAGTCCATCTAGAAGTTCCCACTGTAGGGACTGATGGCATCGTGAGAGTTGCAGGCAACTGGTTGATACGAGTAGCTAGCTGTCGTTCATTGTGGCGTTCCAAGGGGGAAGCTGTATTCAGCAGTGAACGTCTTCCGGGTGATGAAAGAGTTTATATACAGTTGTGGTCATATAATTAAGAACGATATTTTATAGAGAAGATTTTTTTAAACTGACAAGTGTTACTAACTGCATGTATATTTTTGTACTTCTCTCGGTATCGTAAAACTTTTCCGTACTAGCGGTAAACTCATTTATACATATAATTGGCTAAAAAATAAATATATAAACTTTATACATTACATCTAAACCTAGTATTACTACTTACTGGCTGGTCATATAATTAAGAACGCTGAATAGTTTATTTTTTATTCAAATTTATATAGAGAAGACGGCCGCTTTGTGTTTTAGGTTATTATTCGAATAATTTTGGCGCCATTTAGTGCCGTAAAAGTCTTAAAGGCGATTGCTTCATATAAAAACAATGGGGAAAAATAAAAGTTGTGATAAATCTACAAGAGAAGTACTTAATACTAAAACTTTGCGACAAGAATTGGTCGTATAAACACATAGCCGATCATCTGCAATGTTCAAAAACTATGGTTTTCCACGCCATAAAGCATTTTGCCACGTCTCAAACTACTTCAAATGTTCCGCGTGTACCTAGACAAAGAAAGTCATCTCGTCGAGATGATCGAAATATCGTTCGTTTGGCAAAACAAAATCCTTTTAAAGGGTCTAATACCGTCTAATGAGTTAAGAAAAAAAATATTTTGGCAAAAACAACCCTTCAGCAATCTCGGCACGCATTATTCGAAGGCGTTTGGTAGAAGAAAAGTTGCACGGAAGGATAGCAAGGAAGGTGCCTATGTTGAAACGGTGTCATAGGCAAGCCCGGCTTGCATTTGCAAGAAGATATGAAAGCTGGACAGTCAGACAGTGGAAAAACGTTCTTTTTTCTGACGAGACAAAAATAAATAGGGTATGTTCTGATGGCAAACGATATGTAAGATGGCCTTCAAATAAAGCATTCGACCCAAAGTACACAAAAGTGACTTTAAAGCATGGCGGGGGAAATGTAAAAATTTGGGGATGTTTTTCTGGACATGGTGTTGGACCTGTTAGGCTGATAGAAGGAAACATGGATCAATTTCAATACAAAAACATACTGGAAGAAACAATGTTACCATATGCTGAAGGCGTGCTTCCGGTTATTTGGACATTCCAGCATGACAATGATCCCAAGCATACTGCACGTACCGTTAAGGAATTCCTCACATCGCAATCAGTTTCTGTCTTAGATTGGCCAGCCAACAGCCCCGATCTTAACCCAATAGAGCATCTTGGTGCGAAGTCAAGAAAAAGGTTTCAAATCGACAGTGTGGCAATTTAAGAGAACTGTATGACGTATTCTTAGAAGAATGGAACTCTATCTCTCTTGCGAAATGTCAAAAATTGATAGATTCAATGCCTCGCCGGTGTAAGGCAGTAATAAAAAGCCGTGGACATGCTACTAACTATTAATTTTAGTTAAAATGTATTAAATTCCTTTTTTTTTCTGTACAAACTTCACGTTAGTGTGATTTAGTTAATCTAAGTTTCAAATAAAAAAAACTTTCGAGCAGTTCAATAAATCGTTCTTAATTATTTGTCCAGCTTCATTACTATTTTAATTTGTTACTAAAGAGAATAAAAACAAAATTTGTAAAAAATGACAGCAATTTTATTATTTATTCTTAATCCCGTTTGCTCTATTCATGTGGCTATTTCATAACGTAACTAGTTACTTCTAAGAAGGAACCACGACTACACATGACATGATTTAGTTAAAAATAATCTGGAACTTCAAATCGTTCTTAATTACATGACCACCACTGTACATGTTTTTAACTGAGTAGAAAGCGCCTTGCCATGCCACCTCCCGTCGTAAGTACTTTCTGGTGTAATTGTCATAAATATAAAAATATGTAATAAAATAAGGCTTATCATATCTTCACCTTGCTCCAAGGTTCCACGACAAGTGCACAACATATGTCTGTGCGGTACATGTGTATAATAATGTGTGATGCATGTTTTTATATCCTCTTATGTCAAAGAATAAACCAATAGTGAGAATAACTGCCAAATGTAAGAGTAGAAATTATTCAATGAATAATGAAATTTGATTAAATACGTTGAAATAATTTGCAAAGTTACATCTATATAGTTCTACGTTTTACGCATTTTTTCTAATTTTTTCAAACCGATATCTGTTAATAAAGTCGTGACTTAGGACTATGCTTATACAGCTGACTCTTCGCGAAGAAATTTGGTATGGAGAGATAGTTGAAAACCCTGGAAGGGATATAGTTTAGTTTTTATCCAAGAAAACTTCAATAAGTTAAATGAAAGCTCACTAAAAGGTTATTTTAAAACAGTTTCATTGCCACAAAAAACCGTTTGGAAAAAAAACATGGCCTTTCTTTTTAAACCTTGTTAAAAATTCAAACGGCTATAGAACGCCAAGCACTCGTCAGATGATAACGGCCTGATACATACGTTCATTTAAAATTTGAAATAGGAACGCACCAAATCGGCGCGTGTTGGGTATATTTGCAGTTTTAGGATCGATAGCGGCTTGATATTTTAATGAACTTAGTGAGAGAACGATGATAACAATTCTGTTGTTGATAATAAATAATTACAAAATAAGGGAACAAGGAAGCCGGAGAAAATGTATTACCTGTTTATTACTTACGATACTTGTTTCAAAAGATTATATATTTAGATTCATTTTTAGAGAATTTCATTACCATAATCCATAGAATTTTATAAAAAAAGGACGTTTCCGTAGTAATAAATAAGGAAATTTTGAGAACCATAATGATAATTTAAGCTTAGGCTTAACATGCCTACAATTTTTTTGCCAATCGAAGTCGAAAACGGAATAGGCAACATTTTGAGAAATAGATCCTCTTTTAATACATCGATTTATACTAGCGATCCTCCCCGCGTATATTTGTGCCGGCAAACGAGCGTTGCCTAGCAACCATCCCGCGCCATAGAGTAACCACTGGTTCAGAATCATTTAATTAAGCTATCGATTTAGCTGAAAGGTTGATGATTTATGACTCGCAGATTTTGAGTGCGATTTAATTTTGATTTTAACTAGCCCTACTTGTAAATTTGCTCGTATTAAGGGGATCCCATGCCCCAATGACCTTCGATCTAAATTCCTTAGTTTTCTAATGATTTTTGTAGCTTATGTACGTACGTACGTATTATATTAACAACAACGGCTTTAAGCAATATAGTATCCCATATTTACTTTTAAGTTCATTGTTTTCAAGATATTTCGCATCAAAGTTGAACAATTTTAGACTAAAAAACTGGTTTTCTGGCCATAACTTTTGTGTTAATTAGTTTCAAATGAAAACCCTCGACCAGTTTTTAGAGACGTCAAAGACGAACCCAAATATGTAGGTTTCGTATATGTTAGATCTTTCACGTCAATAGAGATACGAAATAAATGTTTTTTCAGACAATGTTTAAAAAAATCATACAAAATGAAGTATTCATTTTTTTCAAAATCCGGTAGTCAAAAATGGAGATAAAAGATTGGAGAACCGATAGCTGTTTGACTTATTCTAATCTAATTCTATCTGTAGTGCAAAAGTTGGAGATACGATTCAAAACTTGTCAAAAATCGATGAAAACCTCGGGTAGACCTTAACATGGTTAGGCAGTTGAATTGTAATTTGGGGATTTTACTAAATTCCCCGTATAGGAATTCCGGTACCTAAGATATAACATGTGTCACCTGTGTCACCTGCATTAATAGATTATCTGCCACAGCAGTGTTAAACTCTATGGTTGTTTCCTTAGCAACTTTTTGTTATTAACTGTCGTGTTTGTCTTGTCACTTAAACCAAAATAAAAATCGTTATTCGTATGCATTTTAAATTCCATTGACTGGGTTTCTTTCACGCTATATCACAACAGGTTATGGGTTATTAGAGTGTGATTAAAAATGGAATCCATCAGTGCGAAAGTTCAAATCGGCGCTTTAGAAGGAAAGCACAATTGGGAAACATGGAGGTACAAGATTTCCATTATGTTACGAGGCACCCCAGGCGCAATGGAGGTAACATTAGGGACTTATACCAAGCCAGTGTTGCAAGAAGGAGTAGGTGACGCTCAAATTTCTGCACTTGATTTAGCTCTATCGAAATACATGAAGGCAGAAAGTAGCGCTTTGCTCATTCTCACCACAAATATGTGCGACGAAACTCTAAAGAAAATAATGCGATTTGAAACGGCTCATGAAGTATGGAAGGAATTGCATAGGCTATTTGATGGTCAGTCGGAAGATAGGGCATACAATTTGTGCACCGATTTCTTTGGTTTTAAACATATGAAAGAGGATGACGTATCGACCCATATGTCAAAATTGAAAAATATATGGAATGACTTGAATGTCGAACTCACGAAGAAAGATAAAACCACAAAACTTCCCGACCTATTCCTAATTTGCAAAATCCTGGATACTTTAGACGAACGATATTTTGCTTTTAAGTCAAGCTGGCTGTTACTGACCCAAAACGAGAGAACAGTAGAAAACTTGACAAGTCACCTCTGTGCCTTTGAGCGGGCACTGCTGAGTAATGAAGTCGTACAACAGCAACAAGAAGCTCTAGTGACGAATTCAAGTTCAACGTCTTGCGAGAAGAAAAAGGATAGAAAGATAAAGTGCAATTACTGTCAGGCTATAGGCCACCGCGTGAGAAATTGTCAGAAATGGATACGAGATGGCAGGCCCCCGAAAAGCAGCAATGCAACGCCTTCTACTTCAAAGACAGCGAACATGGTATTAATGTCAATCGAAAGCAGTGAAGTTTTTACGCTCGAACGAGACACCGAGAGTTGGTATGTGGATAATGGCGCGACAAGCCACGTTACTAACCGGGCCGATTTATACCAGAACTTTGAACACTTTGACGAAAACCGAACTGTAACAACTGCTAATGGCAATGCAATCCGTGCTAAAGGCAAAGGTTCAGTTATAATCGAAGCCAATGTGGAAGGGAAACGACAACTCGTTACCCTGCAAGACGTTTGGTATGTACCGACCATTAACAAGAATTTATTCTCGGTTCTTGCGCTGCATGATAAAATTCCAAATAGCAAGTTCTCGTCAACCACAAAAGAATGCACAGTCTTTGTCAACGGCGAGAAATGCCTAATAGGAAAACGCCAACATCGAGGAGGCCTGTACAGACTCGACGTTGTTAACACAAATCTGAAAATGCACAGGAAGTGTGTGCCACGTCAGAAACTATGCAGCGTTACCACGAAAGACTCGCTCACCAGAACAAGAGGCATGTTAAAGCAATAGTTAAACCGCGAACTGGGCCTAGACATTCCCCTTGAAAAGGAGACATGTGAGGGCTGCATTTACGGGAAAGCCCACAGACTAAAATTTGGCACGCGTTCTCGAGCTTCAGCGCCAGGAGAACTCGTACACACAGACGTTTGTGGACCATTCAAACCAAGCTATTCGAAACTCCAATATTACGTTTTGTTCAAAGATGATTACACAGGATATCGTATGGTGTACTTCCTGCGACGCAAGTCCGAAGTCAAAGATAAACTCGCTTTGATGATATCTCGAACAAAAGCAGCGGGATACACTGTAAAATGCCTGCTCAGTGATAACGGCGGCGAATTTGACAATAAGTCAGTTCGAAATATTCTGAACTCGCATGGAATTGAGCAAAGACTTGTCGCCCCGTATACACCGGAACAAAATGGCTCAAGTGAGAGGGAAAATAGAACTTTAGTAGAGACAGCGAGATCTATGATGTATGCACACGAAGCTATGCCTCAAGAAATATGGGCTGAACTTATAAATACAGCGGCGTACATCCTTAATAGAACCGGTCCTACAAACACCGATAAAACTCCGTATGAACTTTGGTATGGAAAGAAACCGATAATAAAGCACCTCCGAATTATAGGTTGTACTGCGTACGTACATGTACCGAAGCAAAAGCGGAAGAAGCTTGATAAAAAAGCTATCAAAGGCAGACTAGTTGGTTATGACGAAGATTGTTATCGTATTTGGATTACTGACGGAAAGAGAAACACGCTCGTCCGTTCCCGTGATGTAATTTTTGATGAGAAGCCACTTGCCGTCAACGACAATGCCCTGTATCTGAAGAAATCGCCACAGACACGAGGGAGTACATTATGCAAATGCCGTTGCAAAATGAAGTTGAAAATAACAAGCCGGCTACATCAGAAATATGCGAAAATCCTGTCACGACTGAATCTGCAAGTTACGACAGATATTCCAACGATCGTGAACAAAGTCTCGAGGGAGAATTAACAGAACAAGTTCCAACAGAAGACATTGTTCATAGTCCGCTGGAAGATCACGAACATATAGATGATCGCGACGATCTTGAAGAGGAAGAATTTCATGATGCTGACCAGTCATTGCCTCAGCCATTAACGACGCCACCGCCGCCGCGTTATAATTTGCGCGACCGTAGCGAAATTAAGCGACCTGAAAGATTTAATGATTTTGTTCTTGTTACAGAAACGTATCCATCAAATTTTTCAGATGCCATGAAGCGAGACGATAGTGAAGAATGGCATAAAGCTATGAACAGCGAAATGAAATCACTGAAAGATCTCGAAGTTTTTACGCCTTGCATGTTACCAGAAGGTAAAAAAGCCCTCCCCTGCAAGTGGGTGTTGCGTATTAAAAAGAACCCAGATGGCTCCGTTGACAAGTATAAAGCCCGACTTGTCGTAAAAGGGTTCAAACAAAGAAAAGGTCAAGACTATGATCAAACTTTTAGTCCGGTTGCCCGCCTAGCAACAATCAGAGCTGTACTGAGTGTCAGTGCACAAGAAAGCTTACACCTTGTTCAGTTTGATGTCCGTACTGCGTTCCTGAATGGAAATTTAAAAGAAGAAATTTACGTACAACAACCTGAAGGATATAATGATGGATCATCAAAAGTCTGGAAGCTGAATCGAAGCCTATACGGTCTAAAGCAAGCTCCAAGGTGTTGGAATTCATGCTTTGAAAATATTTTATTAGATATGGACTTCAAGCAGTGTGAAGCCGACTGCTGTCTATATACCAAGCAAGTAAATGGCAAGAAGCTACTCATCACGCTGTACGTAGATGACGGATTAGTAGCTGCTACAGATGAAGACCTCGCCAATACGTTCCTTTGTGACTTAAAGCAAAGACTGCAGATTACTACGAAGCCTGCGTCTCATTACTTAGGTTTGCAAATTGAAAGAGAAGAAGACGGTTCAATTATAATAAACCAAGAAGCTTATGCAAAGAGAATTTTGGAGCGCTTTGGAATGGCCAGCTGTAACCCTGTTACAACACCGATGGAAAAGGAACCTTCAAGTTCAGGGAAAGCTGAAACCGAGGAAGTGGTAGTTTTTCAATATCGAGAAGCTGTTGGCGCTCTAGCATATCTCATGGTCGGAACACGTCCGGACATAGCCTATGCTGTGGGAGTTGCCTCAAGAAAACTAGAATCCCCTCCAAAGAGGATTGGCTTAAAGTGAAGCGTATTCTACGTTACATTAAAGGCACATGTTCTCTTGGAATAAAATATAAAGCACGATGTTTACCCGGCGTGCTAGAAGGATTTAGCGATGCAGACCATGGTGGAGACCGAGAAACTGCACGATCCACTACTGGAGTTGTCTGCCGTTATTCCGGTGGTATAATTTCTTGGCTTAGTCAGCGACAATCGTCGGTTGCTATTTCTACAACTGAAGCTGAACTCGTAGCAGCCAGCGAAGCAGCCAGAGAGCTCGTGTGGCTTACAAGAATTATGCAAGACTTGACTACGCTTACAGAAACACCAATACTTAGTGTGGATAATGAAGCAGCTGTGCGGCTTGCCCACAATCCCGAGTTTCACAAGCGAACCAAGCACATCCGCATACGACACTTCTATGTAAGAGAACTGGTTGCTGAAGGCACTATAGAAGTACAGAGAATCGGCACAGCATACCAGGTGGCAGATGTTCTCACGAAGGCACTGCCTCGACCGACGTTTTCGTCTCTATGTCATGCATTGGGACTAGTGGATGTACACTATTGAGAAAGGGAAAGTCCTTACAAGAAGAAACATACCTTACAATACAGTGTACCTAACTATTTAAAATGCAAAGTGACCAATGTGCGCGACTATTTATTTTCTAAAGTGAGGGAAAGTGTTAAACTCTATGGTTGTTTCCTTAGCAACTTTTTGTTATTAACTGTCGTGTTTGTCTTGTCACTTAAACCAAAATAAAAATCGTTATTCGTATGCATTTTAAATTCCATTGACTGGGTTTCTTTCACGCTATATCACAACAGCAGAGCGTGCAAAATATTTGGACAATTCCTACCGGTCATAAAAACAAAGTCGTACCTACTATCAGATATTTCAAACGTCAATGCAATTAATTAACTGGGTTTTTTTTTTTTTTATACTACTGGAAGGCAAACAAGCAAGTGGGTCTCCTGATGGTAAGAGGTCACCACCGCCCATAACATCTGCAACACAGGGGTATTGCAAACGCGTTGCCAACCTAGAGGCCTAAGATGGGATACCTCACGTGCCAGTAATTTCACCCGGCTCTCTTACTCTCCACGCCGAAAACACACAATGCAAGCACTGCTGCTTCACGGCAGGATTAGCGAGCAAGATGGTGGTAGCAATCGGGTGGACCTTGCACAAGGTCCTACCACCTGCAACAAACACAACTTACATACAATACAATACAATAAATACAATACAATACTTAAATACAATAAATTATGAGTAAAATATCAATTAAACTTCATTAAAAAAAGGAAAAAATCGTGACTAAGCAATCAATTCAATTTGTACGTGTGAAATTCCAAATGAACATGAACCTGCATGGGAGCCACAGCTCTCTCAACCTGAAGAGAGGCCTGTGCCCAGCAAAGGAATATACTTACCAAAATGTATTATTTTCTGACAAACTTAATTTTCGCTACTCTATAGTCTACGCAGACCCCACGTCGCCAAAGCGTTGAAACCATTCCCCTACACGAGACCGCGGTAAAAATTACCGCCTCCCTTTCCAAGAGCAGAATAACGATAATTTAACTTTCATGCGGAAAATTACGTCTCGTGGTACAGGCCAGACGGGCGCATTACGAGTAGTAAATTTATTTGGTGGAGCGAAAGAAATATTTTAATGTTTTGGTATCACTGCCGCTCTCAGAGATGACACTTATCTTATAATGAGCAACGGAGTAGTTTTCTGAGTAAAAAAAAAACCTATTTAGCTCGTCAGTTAGATTCAATCAACTGCTGGGTAGAGACTTCTTTATTTCCACGCCACTTTGCCCGGTCCTGCAGGGCTACTACGAAACTCGAAACTCGAAGTTCGTATCGTACGCCCTCTCGCTCTCGTATTAAATAGTATAAGTGTCAAGAGGGACCGCACGAGACGAACTTCGAGTTTCGTAGTAGCCCAGCTGTGCTGGTCTCATCCACAGTTTATCACCGACTCAGGAAATCCCATCCATCCCTCCATCCCATTCCAATCCAGAATCAGAATCAGAATCAGAATATTTTATTCGTTTAACATAGGTACATTGGTTCCATTTTTCTTCTTTTAAACCGTGTACCGTTACGTGTTAAATTGCATTTTTTTAATGGTTTTTTTTATATAATATAAATACTTTTGTGTGTTTACCCTTCCCGTATTACTGACTGTGTAAAACGTGCCGCGAGACGGGCGCAGGCTGAAAATCAGCGCCGCCGGTCGTCGACCGGCAGCATGTGAATGCTGAGCTTGAGCCTATTGCACATATTAGTAACGTGTCTGTTGTTTTTTATTTTTGTATTTTGTTATGTTCATGTATTGTATTTTTTTTAATGTGGCAATAATGTCTTTTTATTTTATTTTTTTATTTTAAATATTGCACACAAACCAAGTAACGCTCGATTCTAAACTACAGTGGGGACCTCACGTCACAGCAATCGCGGGTAGATTGAGCTCTGCTGCTTATGCAGTTTGAAAATACGGCAGCTAACCGATGTGGCGACGGCACGGTTGGTGTATTTTGCTTACTTTAATAGCATTATTTCGTACGGCCTTATTTTATGGGGATCTGCTGCAGACATTGAGTCAATTTTTATCTTATAAAAGAGAGCAATTAGAGCAATTTATAATTTGAAGACGCGTGAATCTTAAGATCTTTTTTTAAGGAACAGATATCCTAACCCTGCCGTCGCTTTATGTTTTTGAAATAATCATGTATGTTAGGAAGAACATATGTGATTTTCCCACTAACGTCGATAAGCCAAAGGCTACTAGAAACACAGGGAAGCTTAAAGTTCCATCTTACAGACTGGCTAAAACCAAAAAGTCTTTTCTGGGAAATTGCATACGTTTTTATAATAAATTCCAAAAAATATTATAAATGAAACGGATACAAAATTCAGATCTATTGTCAAGAAGACATTAATATCAAAGGCGTATTATAAAGTTAATGATTATATCATGGACAGGGATATTTGGAAATAATTCCGATCCGCATTAGCGATCCTTCAAATAGCGAACCTACTGTGGTTAAAAATAAGTTGTGTTAAATACTTGTGATGTATACATATCATTTAGTAATATTGTAAATCTGTTTAAAAATATATATATACTCGTTGAGTTTCTTGCCGGATTCTTCTCAGCAGAGGTTTTTCCGAACCGGTGGTAGATTTTTTTGACATTCATAAGTGCTTGTTATAGCTAAATTGAATAAGATATTTTGACTTTGACTTTGACTTTGACTTTTAACAATTTAAGATTGGTTTTTTGGAATCTTTTTGTATTTTTTATTTCAATTCCAAATTTTTACTTTTACGGTCATCCGTAAAACCTAAATTGTGCTAGGTTTTACGGGATGACGTAAAAGTAAAAATTTGGAATTGAAATAAAAAATACAAAAGATTCCAAAAAACCAATCTTATTTGATTGCTTAGTAACGATATCTCTTGTCCGGGTGAGCGGTTAGTTCCAATGGAATGCCGAAAAAGTTTCTCGATGAGGGCTACGGCATAGATGTCGCTAGCGTCGCTGCTTAAGTGACTAAGAAAAAAAAAGCTGAGATATGAGGTGCATAGGGAAATTCGTGTCGGTACCGTTGACCATCAGTGGTGTAGCGATATAGCACGCGGTACGGATTACCGAGGACCTGGGTTCGATTCCCAGTGATGGTCTTATTTTTCTTTTTTCTGTGCATCTATATTTCAGTTTTGTATTTTCAATTTTAAAATTTCTTGTTCTATAGCAGTATAAACGTATCTCAAACACCACCATTGGCCCTGTAAAAGACCAAAGAAGTTAGAGTACGCCGATTATCTCCATTTATTGACACAGTGGAACCGTAGCAGTTTTAGTTGTGACACTTTAGGTCTAAACATTTTCTGATAATCTCACATTTTAGGTTAGTGGCTTTTTGTTTCACCGATAAATAAGTTTTTGTAAAAATTATTTTTGCTGACTGTACTTTTTTTGACTGTACTTGCATTGTAATGTAATTTACATTTCCATATCAAACAAGTAATATCACATTATCCGTTGAGGAGTTCCGTCCTGGGGACGATCCTGGCAGGACCACCAGGATGTCACCAATAGTAAATACTACATATATTGTCACAGATTTCCATGAGTATGCCAAATTTCAAGTCAA
>NC_133495.1:9576974-9654230 GCF_025370935.1 Choristoneura fumiferana
GTTTTTGCTATTTTTGAAGTAAATGTAATATTTTGTGGCCTGTATTACTCTGTTAGTTTTAATTCACAAAATAAGCTCTCTTATTCTTTAAGCCTGTTCGTAGCTCTTATTCGTATCGTTTTAACTTAAATTTCTATCAACATTGTTATTATTATTGTTCCCCTTAATGGCGATCAGCAATTGTTCGCGTTGTCTGCTGATGCCATAATTGTAATTGTCTATATGTCAATGTCAAATTATTCTTATCTTTTTCATTACACTGTTGCCATGATAATGTGGGCTATACAGCCAACTTTATATTTTAGTCTCGTAGCTATTTTTTGTATTTGTTTTGTTTTGTGTGACTTTCGTAATTTCACTCTCCTGTGGCCCGGCGGAAGACCAGTGCTGGTTTTCAACCAGCGATATGCTGAGCCGGGACCTTTTATAGCGGCAACACTTCTTTTTGTTATATTTACTAATTTATGTTTCATTGCTGTTATAAATAAATTATTTTCTTTCTTTCTTTCTTTCAAATACTAAAAACATAAAATAAATATTTAAGGGGGGTTCCCATACAACAAACGTGTTTTTTGCCGTTTTTTGCTTGATATTAATAACGGCAACAGACGCTTGAAATATTCACTATTTAGTTGTATAATCACTTTAAAAATAAATGGTTAAATTAAAATAAAATAAATATTGAAGGGGGGCTCCCATGCAACAAACTTTTTTTTTGCTAATATATGTCTAATGTTGTATAGATAATGGAACGGAACCCTTCGTGCGCGAGTCCGACTCGCATTTGGCCGGTTTTTTTATATTTATAGATAGATTGATGAAATTATATATTTATCATTCTAGGAACAGACGAAAGAAAACTCAAGGTAACGAGGCGCAAGAAACAGTAGAACTGGACTCGAACACCGAGGAACAGTCCTCGGACGGCAGTCTGCCGGAACCGGAAATGGACCTGCCCCTACTAGAACCGGAACTCAAAGCTATCAATGTAATGCCGGATGACCATGTGACTGAAGAAACTGTGCATTATTTGACTTTAACTTAGTTTTACTGTGATGATGATAATAATGATGTCCTTACCTACATGTCGTGTCTGACAAAGGCGTGCTTGGCTTGTTTTACTGTAGGGCGTTAATGTTGTTAACAGGATCTTAACTGTAATTTGTCAACAAGGGCGCCGCCAGGGGGAGCAGGGAGGGGCAGCTGCCCCCTCCCTAGAGATCCTAAAAAAGAATGTAAAGCAACCAAACCAGTCCTAAGTCTTTGACTTGCTTGATCGATCATTCCTGTACGTCGAAACTGAAACTCGGTGAATTCACCAATTCCAATTAATACCTACAATTCATACTTTTCTCATTCATCCATACAACTTGCCCCTCATGGCGCCACCGGCTGGCTATGCCCTTGCTTGTCAATCTTGTCATCGTCAAATAAGTTACTTCAAAGGCAGGTAATCGCTTAGACTGGCGTTGGTGTTCTCAATAAAGAGTTTTGTGATATGTAGTATATTGTAGTCAAAACGGACCTCACAACACATCGCCAACACTAGCATATGACAAACAAAACTCTTATGGAGTACTTAATTATATTTTCCAATCTGAAGCTAATTAGGAAAGCATCGATAAGGCGATAAATATACACTTTTTGAAACTAGCTGTTTGTTTATATCAATAATCTCCTTGTTGTTGCTAAACTTAAGATGAACTAACTACTAGTCATCTCGTTTAACCTACTTTTTTACCTACGATTTGTCCGACTGTACTTCTCGACGCTAAGCGTGTCACACACTACGCAGATGCGATAATATTTTATCTTCGCTTTATAAAATGTACGAGCGTACATAAGAGTTAATTAAAACGATGAGTTTTTGGAAGCTTATAATGAAGTAAAAAAATACAATATTATTAAAAACACGCGTGTGGTCGGTCTGGCTGTTAGCGGCTAATGTACGGTGTGCTCGATGCCGGCGTCGCGGGGCAGCCTTCACCCCCGCTGTCGCCTGATGACGTAGCTCGCGCGGGCGCAATCAAAAACTTAATTGAAATGAAATGAATTTATTAATCAATCAGAAGAACATGCGAGAAGGTTAGGGACTTCTAGTAGGTATCAGGATACTGTATCAGAAGACCGCACTACTCTAGATAACAATGCAGCAAGATAAAGCAATAGACAATATTATTATTGTTTAAGCCTAGATATTTCGAAAATCTGTTAACATGTATGAGTATGTGTGTGCGTGCGCATATGTGTACGTGCTAATATAAACGTGTGAGTGTGCGCGAGGTATTGGAAGTGAGTATGCGTGTGAGCCTGCCCTACGGACGCAGATATCTACTAGGTTACGTGGTATAATAGCGCCTCTGTGTCATCGTAACTCAGGTCCTTTAACCAAGTGGTTAATACTTTTTTGCAATCATACCATGTAAGCGGATAAATATTGATAATTGCGTTTATCCTGTTATATATAGGTACGCTGATTGCGTAGGTCAGGGTTTTTCAAAGTGGGGGGTTCGCTATTCGACGGTGGGGCTCGCGACAAGGTTTACGTGATGGTGGCTGCAAAACTGGCAAGATGATTAAGATTGGCTTTTGGAGTCTTTTTGTATTTTTTATTTCAACTCCAAATTTGTTACTTATTTGTTGTTGTTTGTTTCAGTTTGTATTTTCGTTGGCAAGACGATTCTAACCTATATTTGTTACCTTTTATTGAAATAATTAATATAGGTACATTATATTATGATGACGAAAAATAACCTTAGTTTCTCCAACAGGCAATTTTTATTACCTTCTTTGGGGGGGGGGGGGGTAGGGGTTCGCTGTCGTCTAGAAACTTTAACAGGGGTACGTGGAGCCATAAGTTTGAGAAACCCTGGGTAGGTAATTGTCTCCTAGCAAAAGCAGATTTGCATTTTGTAGTAGGAGCAGCAGCTTTATTTCGTCTACCAGCTGATTGGGATGGGATGAATATTAAAGTTTTATGAAGTTTTGTATTGTATTGTAAAACTCTTTATTGTACATAAAAACACATGAAAATAACAGAACACGGGATAATAAGATGTACAAAGGCGAACTTATCCCTTAAAGGGATCTCTTCCAGTCAACCTTTGAACGATTGACAGGATATCAGACACAAGAGTAGACACTACGAGTACAATGAAAAGATAAAAGAAACGAAATTTTAAATTAACTCAAGCAATTCATTATAAATACACATACATGCATATTAATATAGGTACACACTAATACATAATAATAAAGTCAATAAACTAATACATATCAAGACAAATAAACTACATGTAAAATACATAATATATACATATACACGAAACAGAACACACAACACTGCCACTGTGCGTGCGTGCGTGCGTGTGTGTGTGTTTTTTTGCTAAATAAAATTATTCTTATTCAGTGTATGCATGCCGCTTGCACCCGAAGCAAGTGACGGTTTGTGGTAAGTAGTAGGGTACAGCTGATATAATGATGATGATGGTGATGGTAATGATGATGATGATGATGATGGTGATGATGATATACAGGCATGTTAGGTATACATCTAGCCAGACAGGAATGCGAACTGCAGCAGCACGACTGTGTAAGCGAGCACGGCAGCCAGCACACGCGTCGGCAGCCCCGCGTCCACCGCGAACACGCCGAAAGCGGACAACTTGCGGAACGCTGCGCGGTTGAACCGCAACACGTTCTTACATGTCTTGCGTAAATCTGTAATTTCATAACTGGATAAGTTCAGAATGAGGGCTATCGTTTTTTGTCTCACTAGATGGCGCACTGTTGCGTGAGGTTTTTAAGTATGGCTTTCAAAGTCTGTTATTACGGGCGTGAAAACAAAGTTTAGATTAAAATCATATTTAATACACCTTAAAACCGTACCATAAAAATATCGAGCATGCCACAGTGTTGCATAGTCCCCGTTTTGTTTGGAAAAAAGGGAGGACAAAGGTTTCTGAAAGACAAAACTGTCTCAAAACGCAGACATCCATTGCCCCGGAACGCATATTTGCCATAATTAATTCCAGATATTGCAAATTATTCTAATTATAAACAAACCCGGGAAGCTGACCTAAAAACTATGAGATTTGACATTTCGGAGACCTCACGCTACACTAGCGCCTCTAGTGGCGAATTCATACGCGATAGCCCTCATTAGGGTGTCTTCAAGGTGTCTTCAAGGTGTCTGTGACAGGTAAGTCAGCGCTAGTACAGTCAACGTCATAAATAAGTGATCACTTTTGTATTGTCACTTTAACGTCATGTTTGAAAAGCCATACGAATTGTGTAACGACTGAAAGCGAGAAGGTACAGAAATTATCACTTATTTATGACGTTGACTGTACTATGGCGCTAGCCTTGTGTGGTCTGTTCGACAACTTTGACATTTGCGATTTGCTAAATAAGCCAATCACAAGCACGACTGTGACGTTAAACGGACTAACGCTATTTAGCGATATATCAGTATCCGGAGCTGTTTCACCAATTGATTAGTGTTAACTGACGGTTAAAGGTGATGCCGTCTCTAGGTATTTGTTTTGTTCGAATAGACGGAGACGGCATCACGTTTAACCGTCCGTTAACACTATAATGGATGGTGAAACAGCCCCTTAGTGTAAGTTTTCGGTTACAAAATACGTCTCGATCGCGTTCGCGTTAAAATCTCATTGATGTAGTGAGCGCATACCCATACAAATCCATAAGAAGAATACTAACCGCTCGAAGCGAGGCGGTGCGGTGCATAGCATACCACTACCATGGAGTTTACAGTGACCGTACTCGATAGCGACGGCGTAAATTATTTGTAGAGGCGCTGTACAATTCTCCGTACAAATAATTTACGCCGTCGCTATCGAGTACGGTCGCTGTAAACTCATGGTAGTGGTACTGTACCCTTAGTTTAAGTTTTCGGTTACAAAATACGTCTCGATCGCGTTCGCGTTAAAATCTCAATTTATATGGAAACACGAACAGCGCCTCTAGCGGAACGTTTGCGATGTTCGTTCCATACAAATTGAGATTTTAACGCGAACGCGATAGAGACGTATTTTGTAACCGAAAACTTACACTAAGGGCACTGGTTGGGTGCCGGGTGGCTGTAGGTAAATTTCATCGGACTTCGGCCCAAAATGAAGTGTTGTTTAAGCATAGGTACCTTCGTTATGGGAAGAAGTCACCAAATGCGTGCAAGCAGCTTCGCTAGTCTCTACAATTTCATAAAACTTCTTGCATGCCATGCTCATGTTTATCAGTAATACGATGTTTTTGAGATTCCATGCTACCGATGACATCTGTGATAAAATAGTGGTAACCTAGAATTTAAATGGAACTTTTAGGGGCTGTTTCATCATCCATTGATTAGTGTTAAGTAACGGTGAAATGTGATGCTGCCTCTATTTGTTTTGTTCGAATAGACGAAGACGTCGGCACATTTAACCGTCACTTAACACTAATCAATGGATGGTGAAACAGCCCCTTAAAATTGAAAACTTTAATTAAAGTAAAACAAGAACAAGCAATTAATAAATCTTGTTAAGTTAATAACCTGTTGTAGAACAAAAAGGCCCTGAGGCACGGATATTTAAAAGATTACAAAAGATTAATTGCTCAAATTCATTTAATAACCTAACCTAAACTAACAAAAAGTTGGAAAACCCCCGACTTTGTCACTTCAAAGTTCAATATCTCAAAAACGGCTAAAACTATTTTGATAAAACATGTCTAATGTTGAATAACCATCGCTAGAAAACCTGCTGTCAAATAAAAAACCGCATTCAAATCGGTCCACCCGTTTAAGAGCTACGGTGCCACAGACAAACTTATAACACCCCTCTTTTTGCGTCGGAAGTTAAAAATAGCAGCTCTAAGCTACGACACAATAAACTAACATGTTGGTCGCAAAGATAAGAGCTCAATGAATTAAATCTAGGCGGATAGAGCAATCGCCTTTTGAGATACCTACCTACTTTGTATTATATTGTATTGTAAAACTCTTTATTGTACATAAAAACACATGAAAATAACAGAACACAGGATAATAAGATGTATAAAGGCGAACTTATCCCTTAAAGGGATTATAATAAAGAAGAGACGGAGACAAAAGTATAGGTAAGGATGACGGACGTATGGACAGAACGAAACTATAAGGGTTCCGTTTTGTCGTTTCGACTACGGAACCGTTAAAACTAGGTAGTTTATTGGTTCAAGTTTATATCCAGCATACAAATAATTTGCCGCTATCGAGTAGCGGTCACTGTAAACTCATGGTATAGTGGTACTGTTGAAAAATAGTATGAGCAGCGCTAACTGCGCGTGCGACGGATTTTAGCTGCGCCCGCGCCCGCAGACGTGCGCCTGCGCAGTGCACCCGCGCCAGCTAGCGTGGGCCTGAGGTAAGTAGTGTAGTTTTTCATCGATTTAACACTTACATTGTTTGAGTTGACTTTAAAAGATCCCAATTCAATTATTATTTGCAATGTGGTTAAAGCAAACGCAAAGGTTTGGAATACGTGGAAAAATATCTGAAAAAGAAAACAAGTGAAATAACTAGGTTATAAATATTAGTTCCTCATTGAATTAAATTAAATTAATTTCATCGTTTCTGAATTATAACTTTTCTGACTATTAAATTCAGGCCTTCTCTCAGAATAAGAGGGCTTGTGCTTCCTTCACCGTACAACTCGTGGTGAATTTCAAATGTAATTTCGAAAACGTCAAAGGTGCGAGACCAGATTTTTACACACGATTCTATGTTTGAAAGGCCATAGGTCGAACCACTAGGCCACCACGGCTCAAAACATTATCAATTGTGAATAAATAATGTGCTAAGTTGTACATATTTCCTGCAAGTTAATAATTTTGAAGTACCTATTCGCTTACCGAAACTTGAAATATGTTCTTGCAAAGGCAAAAAGCCCCTATCAATTTGGTATAAACAGAATACAGAGACTTAATTGACTTTGAATCGTGCGTTACTTCATATTTATGCGCTATTTTCGCGTCATTTGCCACCATTTTGTTTTTCCACGAAGCTAGCATTCCACTGATCAAATAAATTGTCCGAGTCATGTATATTATATTCATATCAAAAATCATCGGTGGTAGTATGAGCATCAAACTTATTATTATCAACACCATCCCATGTGCCATGTCCTCATAAATATGACGTATGAACGCCATATGTATACGTGCGTACGTATATATGAAATAAATTAAACACATAAAAAATACACTGATCATATTCCAATTTCGGTGATTGTTTAAAATTTTAGCTTTTTCCAAATCAACGAGTCTAAATATTTGCTGCAGTTTGATCATAAGCAGCACCGAGTTTTTGCTTTGTATGATGATATTTCCGTAATGAAATATTGTGATGATAACAAACATGGCTTGGTTAATAAAAAGTGTTAAGGTGACAGCGAAGCCTTTGGAACGATTCTTGAATACGTTGTTCATGTAACAGAAGCGAAAAACATGCATCGATATTTGTAGTATAGCTCCGAAAACGATGAGAATATTTGTGATTTTATTCGTCGGTGTTATGAAACTGTTCGTAATATTAAATTTCGGACATAGAAACAGTTTGTCGATGAAGTCAAAAGATCTATATGCTTCGCGAAATTCATTTTCCATGTAATTGTTTAATAGACACTCCACCGGCATATTTATGACCTTATTTGTTTTTTTATTTAAGGTAGATTTCATTATTATTATTTTTTTTTACTTAGTGAACACGTCGATCATAAGTCATTTGATTAATAGAAGTAATAAGGCTTACAGGAAAAAATAATTATCAATTATTTCATAAAATCCATCAATGTAATGACCTTTTGACAAATTGTTTTTTACCTACTGGGCTCATTGGTAGGTATATGCCTATTTTACTAAATTCAGTTTTATAAAAACTAAAAAAAAAACACACACACACGCAACACAGAAACATCACGCCTGTATTCCCAAATCGGATAGGCAGAGCACACGAAACGTTAGGTTTTAAGTTTGACAAAAACGGTACAATAGTGAGATAGATATCCTTTGTCGAAAATACAAACTGAGACATGGATGCACAGAAAAACCAGAAAAAGAGACCAGCACTGGGAATCGAACCCAGGTCCTCAGCATTCCGTGCTGCGTGCTTTAACCCCTACACCACTGCTGGACAGGAATCTAGACTTCTTTTTCCTATGCATATATATCTCAGGTTGCTTATTTCTACTTTGCTACTTAAGCAGCAGCACTAGCGACATCTATGTGGCGTCGTCAGACGTCACACTCTTTCGGAACCAACCGCTCATCCAGACAAGAGATGTCGCTACTAAGCAATCAAATTATGATTGGTTTTTGGGGTCTTTTTGTATTTTTTATTTCAACTCCAAATTTGTTACTTTAAAAATACAAAGACATTTTTTTTGCTGAGTGTACTTTTTGTTGACTGTAGCTGTATTTTCACCCAAACTACATTTGCATACCAAATTTCAAGTCGATGATATTAGCCGATGAAGAGTTGCGCCCTGCGGAGACGATCCTGGCCGGACTATCAGGATGTCACTACTGGATTATTGTATTGTCATGCGATTTACATAAGAATTCCAAATTTCATGTCAATCTGACTACTGGAAGTTGGTCAAAAACATGCAAGATTTGATTACAGACAGACAGACGGAGAGACAGACGGACAGACAACGGGACAGGTGAAACTAAATAAAAGCTTGTAAAATGTGTCTAAGAAGCACTTCAACAAATTATGTGGATTGTAGTATCAATTTAAGAATACTTTAATTATCTTCTAAATGGTAAAATGTGTTGCTAAATGTGTTGTTCGTAAAATGTGTTGCTAAGCGCAAAACTCGAGAATGGCTGGACCGATTTCGCTAATTCTTTTTTTGTCGTGTTTATTATTGTGAGGAGAAGGTTTTTATAAAAGAAAATTTGGTACAATTACAACGGGGGCGAAGCCGCGGGCAACAGCTAGTTGTCAATAATTATCTACCTATATAATTATTATTATTGTTATTAATTATCTCTACCTATATAATTTTTTGTTATTTAATATAGGTACCTAAATGCTTTGTATCTTGTTTTTTGTATGTGATTTAATATTTAAGTTTAATTTTGTACATCTTAACAGGAATTTCCTATAGTTCGTGTTTTTATTTTTAAAACATTTTTACTCTATAAGTTTAATTGAAATTATACTTAAATGCAAATTTCCTGTCGTAGTTCAGGCATTACATTTTTCATGTTGTGTTATTGTAGTGTTGAAGTTTAAATCCTTTGTTATTTATTACTGATATAAGTATAGTAAGTTTTTGCATAAATAATTCGTAAATAGTTTAAATATTATTAATCTGACTCACATCCAGCCGGTTTTTATTTTACACAAACAAAAATTTATTATCATTTGTGTTAAAAGTGGTTTGTTAAATTAATAGTTCACTCGTACAAACAAACGACCTCAAAGTTACACACTAAATACAATTTAAGTGATGGACACATAAGTAATGATAAAAATTATATATTCATCTTTCTTGTATTTTTAACTACTTAAGTATAGGCTGTGGTATAGGTATCGAATGAAAACATGACTTGGCATGTTAGCGTTCATTAGTTATTTATGCAACTGTATCGTAATAGGGGTCCTTGAAACACGAGCATAGGCGTATAATAGAGGGGGGGCCGGGTCGGCCATGCCCACCCCAGTATGGTCTAGTGCCCACCTTGGGAGGTTGGGCTACTGATCCAAAAAAATATAATACTTAAATAATTCGTCAGAGAAAAAAAGCTGAATAATTTTAATTTATAAATTATCAGCAGAAACGATCTACATGTTGAGCTTATCTATATCAGTCGGCTTGTTGCACGTCTTGAGTGTTTTTGTAGTTTATTTACTTTTGTTTTATATGATAACATTTTGCATTGATTTATTTGTATACATTTTGTTTTTTACAGCTTTTTATTATTAAGTTGTTATTGCGATGTACCTAACACTATTTTGGTGTAAATTGATATAAACGCCATATATCGTAAAATATGTTACAATTAAAATTTGTGAGTGCAAGCATGAGAATCACAATGTTCTGGCTCCGGCGTAAAGTGACAATGTAAGTTAGAATAACGCCGATAACATTGAGAATAAAATAAGTTGTTGTCATGCAAAATGTCGGAGTGTTTGCGGGTGATTTTTTCACAATGTCCATAAGAATAAGGTACGGTAGATGATCATCAGTCACAACTCACTCATTACCACTAATATGGAGAATTGTACGTACAGTACCACTACCATGAGTTTACAGTGACCGTACTCGACAGCGACGGTGTAAATTAATTGTAGAGGCGAATAGTACAATTCTCTACAAATAATTTACGCCGTCGCTATCGAATACGGTCACTGTAAAGTCATGGTAGTGGTACCTATATGGAGAATTGGTACAGTACCATGAGTTTACAGTGACCGTACTCGATAGCGGCGACGTAAATTATTTGTATGGAGAATAGTCACGCCTCTACATATAATTTACGCCGTCGCTATCGAGTACGGTAAACTCATATTATGGTACTCATGGTACTTAGTGGTAGGTACTGGACAAGAAAACTTGCACCGAAGAAGGGTTTAATGTAAGATGTTTTATTGGTGGGAGTTATAAATCCGTCAGTAATATTGAATTGGGGAATGAGATATAATGATTGGGTGATGGTATTAACGGTTTGAAAGCGGATATGAACTCCGCAGTGAGATAATTGTTAAGCAAGCACACCACAGGCATATTTCTATTTATTTTCATAATTTCGGACAAACTTTTTATAAATGTTGATCGTTGGCAAAGTTTTGTTTGAATTTTTTAAGAAACAGAGTAACCTTTCCTTTCGATTCAACGATTGACGGCCTGATGGGCTACACATGTGAAAAAGTAGGTACGTGTATTAACCGTATAAAGTTCGAATTTTGCACTTCGTAGTAATAGGGCCAGGCTGACTCGCCGCCCTCCCCTGCTGGTGCCGGATTATTTATGGAAGGTTACTCCTCGGAGCCACCGAAGCGGCCCACGTTACCGGCCAGCCGGGGTAGCATGCCCTCAATGTTAACATGATAAATGTGGCACACAGTCGTAACTGATGGTGTACCTAGCTGAGAAACAATGTCAAAAATACTTACACTGAGTGGCAAAAAATCTGGCCCTCCAATGTATGCAGTAATAGATAGATAATTTGGTACCTATCTAGAGTGCCATTTGTGCCGGTAAGTACCTATAGTGTAGTTCATCGCTACCCATTGGATTTCTGGTCGATGGTCATCGAAGGAAAGCCAGACAGAGAAGGAGATAGCGAGACTAATCGAGTCGAGTAGCAGGGTGTTCATAAGTTGGCAGACGAGTGGCAGAATATATGACTTTATGGCAAGTGGGATGCTTAATTTCTGTTTATGCAAGCAACAACTTTGTAGGTACCTAGATGGTTATTTTGACAAGGAAGATAAATTGCCTTGGTATATCGTTTAAGGTCCCGACATGACAAATAACCAACCTTAACTTAACACTTTAGTTAATCATAGATAATCTTGGCGCCAAACCACTCACTCATACGAATTATTTTTTGTACGGGCACTTAACTGAAGTTACATTTATTCATGGCCTCTTCGTTCAAGAACATCAAAATCATCGGAAAATGTCAAAGTTACCAGCCAAAAAACGATACCTTAACAATTTAATAGACAAAAATTTTCAAAATATCCTCTACCCAATCAACACTGCAATGTCTTTGTTATTGGTCCCACATTTTCAGTTCTGTGATGGTTTTGTAACCCCAAACAATCTTTGTCGGAAATTAAGATCATTTACATTAGCCATTGGTCTTCTGGTTGTTTGTTATTTTCGCTTTAGATCCTCCCCTGTGTTAAACGAAACGACAACTCGTGTGTCTGTCATCGTCATTACTGTCTACTTTGACTGGTTTTACTATAGCGTCGCTTTTATTTGTTTATTTGTCTCAAATATCATGAACACGATAACTACGTCAACCTTCTCCTAAGCCTCCAAAAGGCTTTTAGGAATTTCGCTTCTGTAGAGAAAAGCGTTAATCGCTTAATATTTTGGAACTGGGTATCAATGGTTGCTGTTCCAGTTTACTTTTGCGCTCTTTTTGTTCTAGTAGGTGATTTTAGCACTGCGGCGTTTTTGAATCTCTTCCCTCTTGTGTATTTTGATGTAATTGTTGTCTACACGTTTTGTATGATGTGGTTGATTGAAAATGAATTAGATATGTGGTTGAATAAGATGCAGGCCTGCAGCAGAAGTATTGTAAAACTGGAGTTTATCGAAAACAAGAAGGCACTAAGAATGTTTCAAACTTATAGATATATTTTAAACGCATATGACATGTTCAAGAAAGTCTGTAAAGTACCGGTCAGTAGGCAAAAAAATAGACGAGACTTACCTAGGATGATGGCATCAGTCATGGAAAAACTAATATTCTGTTTGCAGTTAACCCAGATTTTAAAAAACGGCCCCTTCTTTTTTTGACTAATAATAGGTACTTATGTTCAGATTACTGATGATCATAACTACTAAAGTTTATAAATGGTGAGCTATAAAGGGATTGAATCCTTGTTGTCCATAATTACGTGCTTAACATACCCGATATGACTGGTGTCGTCACCCTAACTAACAAATATTTACTCTCTTTTAGAAAAATGTACCAAATAACGAGTTTTTCTTACAGATAATGTTTGAAATACTCGAAATATTTACTCATGTGATCATCTATCTGCAGGTCAATATTGAGATCAAAATACAAAGACCCGAAGAAAGCCTTGCTTCTGTAAGTTTTTTTAGATTATTCATTTAGGATGTTCAATTGAGGATTGTTCACTTAAGGTTCTACGCTAACTGGAGCGGGTGCACTGCAAAATCCATCGCACGCGACGCGCGCAGTTAGTACTCATCATCATCATCATCATGTCAGCCGAAAGACGTCCACTGCTGGACATAGGCCTCCCCCAAGTACCTTGGGGGGAAAATGCCTTAGTCGCCACGCTTGGCAGGCGGGTTGGCGACCGCAGTTATACCCGATAGTTCGCGGAGGACGCTGCTGCCCATCCTCCGGTTTATCCCTTAGTCGCCTCTTACGACACCCACGGGAAGAGAGGGGGTGGTGTAATTCTCGACCGACACCACACTGCCCAGTTAGTACTGCTCATACTATTTTTTTTCTTAAAAATGTCCGTAAAAGTTGACATTATTCTTTACATATCGGAAGGTGAAGTGCATAAGTAGTTTATGGTCAGCGTAAAATTAAAAAGTTGTATAGATTGCAGGCGCGCTAGCTCGACAATAATGAATTAGCGCGCCTGCAATCAGTCACAATTTTTTTTAAAGTTAAAAAGGCCATGACACAAGTCGTATACAGCCAAGTCTAATGGCCGGTATCAGATATTTTGTTGGAACTCCGGACTTTTTCAATTGGGTCTGAAACAGCTTGTGGTGTTTTCGGTGGAAAAATACACCTGCAGTTTATTTTTAATGAAAAAAAGGCGGGAAAGCATAAGAAAAATATTAGAATAAAATTAAATGTTATAATATATTTTGAGAAAAAGTGTATTCTATTTCAGAATTATTCACCATTTTTGAGAAAAGCTTTATATTAGTCTTGGCTGGAATAGCAATTGCTAGCTTCGTATTACTTAAACGGACTCGCAAGCTCGTCCGTTTAATACTCATACTCAGCCAGCAATTGCCTACTTCCAGGCCACGACAATAATCTACTATTAAATAGGCGTCCACCCGCTCCGTGAAAGCCGCGTCAGTTAGCGTAGGCCCTAATCCTATGGAGTTATTGTTTCGACACCTCCTAAGTATACTGGTACAAGTGCATAATCATAAATTTACAGGAGAGCTGTTCAAAGGTTCTACCACCTGCAAAATAGATACAATATTATTCAAAATCTATTATTCAATAGATTTGTAACAGAGTTAGCATTGCTAGACTTGTTTTTTCCTTTATTGGTTTTATTTATAGTTTAAAGGAGTCGATTTTTTTTATTACATTTTATTATTTGATATTCAAAACATATCTTGATTTTAGTTCATGGCACAATACGGAAAAATACTGATGATTTTTTGGACCCTAAAAAACTGTTTCCTGCTGTTTATCCTTTGCAATTCCTGTGAAAAATTCTACTCACATGTGAAGACAGCGGAAGTGATTTGTAATAAGGCACTTATGTTCCAAGTTACAGGTAATTTAGGCATTATTTATATCACAAATCATTTTTATTTCGCCAAGTATAATCAAATCTAGATTAGCTTAACTAAGGTCGAAGACAATTAGGTACAGTACGGTACAAATAAGAAAGACAATAAATAAATAGTTATTTATTATGCAAGGGTGGAAAGTCACTGTTTGGCGCGAGTGCTTATATTGAAACCCGAGCAAGCGAGGGTTTCTAGGATTGAAACACGACACGATCGAAGCGAGTGGTTCAAAAGAAGAATCCTGAGCGTAGTCAAGGGTTTCAAAGGCACGAGATGCTAAACAACTTTACAGCCGAGCGAAACACACAATTTTTCACCTCACTACAGCGAGAAAAATAGTAGGTAGATTGAAGATAATAAATTAAAAACTTATATAAACCATCACCACAACACTTATATATCAACCACCAATCGTGTCGTGCGGTCGTATAAGTATCGTATAAGTGTAAGAGAGACCGCATGACACAAACTTCGAGTTTCGAGTTTCGTAGTAGCCATGTCAGTTTTCGAGTACACACCTGTCTTGTTTCATTGTCATATTTGTATTTCAACTAATTTTGTAACTTTTGTGTGTAACTATTATGTGTATGTTGAATAAACTTTTTTCATTCATTAATTCATTATTCGATGTTGCAGATGACTTCCGGCAGCTCTGCAAGAACGTGCGTCGCTACAATGGCGCGTGTTTCTCGCGCGTGCGCGTTTTCGGCGTGACCGTGGACGCGCGTTTGCCGCTTCGAGTTGTAAAAATTATCACCGTGTACATCGCTGTTATATTGCAATTTGATTTTCTGTAGATCTAGAATATATTATAATGCATATAATGCGAGTTAAAAACTTAAAATCCTTCTTGTTTTCATGTTGTAACGCAAACCTTGGCTTATCGATGGTTGGTACTTGGTAATTCGGTAATATTACTTTATTTATCTTACATACACACACACACACATCACGCCTGCACTACTACTACGTACCTACTACTATTATTTTTATTCTGTGCCTGTATTCCCAAATGGGGTAGGCAGAGCACACGAAACGAAACGTTACCGCTTCGGAGCCACTTTTAGCAATTTTAGGTTTTAAGTTTGACAAAAACGGTACAATAGTGACAGGTTGCTAGCCTGTCGCCTTCACAGATCACAATATAAGGAAATGCAAGCTAAAATCGATGGCAGCTGTCAGTTTTGATGATATCGGGTCTGCAGCGATTTCATTACTTGCATTTTAACATTGTAAGCTCAAGAGTAACGTTATTATACCTAGTGCCATCCACGAAGACGCGTGATTTTGTCAAATTGTAATAAGAACCACGGCACGCGTCATCGTGAATGACTCTACCTGTATTATATTATAGGTAATCAATCACCGAATCACCAAGAATCACGCGATAAGCTAGTGCGTCCTAGTGTACAGAACTGATAAATAAAAATACAGCAGGGCTACTACGAAACTCGTTACTCGAAGTTCGTGTCGTGCGGTCCCTCTCGCTCTCGGATAATATTTTAAGTGTCAGAGGGACCGCACGACACGAACTTCGAGTTTCGTAGTAGCCCTGCTGAACTAGATATTTGTTTTTAATTTATAGCGTCAGCTTTTTAAAACTATTATCATTGTCATCAGCCGAAAGAAAAAAGCATGAATCAAGCATGAATAAATTAATCAAAAAAAAAAAAAATCGGGAAAACTATATGGAAAAAAAAAAAATTAAATTTTTTAACAAAAAAGTAAAACGGACTCCAAAAATTGCGACCGTTTTGATGATTAGGTATTACTCGACCGCAACCGATTCCCGGACCCAGCAAACAAGGAACAGAACCTTTCTGAATATTTCGCCAGTACCTATAGTAGAAGCCCAACCACTAAGTATAGGTGTAGGTGGAATAATGAAATAAACACAAAAGGTAATTAGGACGACACATTTATTAATTATCTTACTAACAACAACATATTACCAAATTTTATTCTCATGCATTCAGTTTTATTTGACATACGTAGATACTTAAACAAGTGAAACCTTTCGCGATCTATTAATCGAAATACATTCGATTAAACATGGCAATATAATATTTTAGTCATAACCCGTAAAAAACAACGTATAGTTCGGCTCACGTAAAAAGAGCGCTGGCGATATACCTTCGAGCGGGGAAAAGAGAGCCCTTCTCGTCTCATTCATGCAGACTGTTTTGAAGCGCCGTCTGCATTTCCTAACTAGTACCATTGATGTATATATCCATCCATACGTATAGCTATTAATAGTCACAGGTATTCTTTTACTTTACTGGATTTGCTTCCCAGCTCAAACCACATAAAAACTAAAAACAGGGCTGCAAAGAGAAGTGAGACCGCTTGAATTCAGTCTTCTTAAGTTTAAACCAGCCTCAATTTTCCGTTTGCAGCACTGTCTTTACTTTTTATGTGGACGATGTGCACGAGTTTCGATTGCAACGTAGCCATCTTGTTCCTTGTTGAGCGCGAATAGACGCCTGGCCTGACATAGAGGGTTGCTACACAAAAAATATTTGTAACGACTGAGCGGATACAATTATGTGACTTTTATATTAGAAATTACAATACGATTGTCAATTTCGAAAATAAAGTTCATTTTTGCGGTAATTATCAACGACAAAATATTTTTTAATAAATAAAATTTTGTGATCTCAAGCTTTCAGTGACATCTATCTGAAACAAACGACAACAATCTTTTATTTTAGGTTAGATAAAGGAGATGGCGGCGCTATCGACATGAATTAGTACGGTATAGGCGACTGTCCCCCCCTGTGTGCAATTCCGACCAAACGGGTTTACGCGCTTGCTGTGCCGTCGCGCTATTGGTTCGGCAGTCGACCTTTGCTTTCCGCAACGAGTCCACGCTCCTTTCGCTCCCAAAGTGTTTAGCACAATGGTTTTGCATAGAAAGGAACGGAAAATGATCTATGATGTTTATTGTTTCATGAAAAAAGAAGCTGATAGTGGTGCCGCAACAAATTTAAAACAATGTTTGCAACGGACTGCTGAGGCAACTAAAACTTCCGTGGCTACAGTGAGACGAATTGTTAAAAACGCAAAAAGTTCGTAATTTGTAGCTGTTTTTCGCACACCCGGAAAAAATAAAAGGGTAAAAAATAAACCCATAACAGACATTGATAGGTGTAATTAAACGAGCTCTCCACAATTTTCATATACTCAAAAAGAATTGCCGACTATAGATAAACTAATATTGTTCTATAATAAACATGACATGATTATACAATATTATAGCGAGTATTTTCGTGCGTGACGGTACCCCTGCGCAAACATCCCCTCCACTGTCACCCAGAGCTCTTTTTACGTGAGCCGTACTGAAACTTACTATAAACAAAATGGCAGATCAAAGCCATTGTTCAAAAATACTGAATCTGAAATCGTATTGTGTGACACTCTGGCACTTGCGATCCCATTCAAGATCTCTTTCCATCCTCATCGTATACCTTATGACAGAAAGAGCAGTGAAAACGATGACGATTACCGATTACGGAGGAAACCGATACCGATGGCGGTGATCGGCGATGAGACGCAATGTTATTATTTAGAAAGTTCCTACAGGACAACTGAGATCTATTTTACCTATGAAGTTTCCCCTTTTTCTTTGGCTTTTCTTTATTCAAACACTTAACTGTGTGATATTCTTTCCAACAAGCGCCAATGCATAAGCCGACTTGGCACTTGGCACACATAATGGTGACTTGGCTCCGTCGGCCAAGCGCTTGGCAGCGTCCACACCTTCGCCTACTCCTCCGGTTCTTCCCACTTGGAGTCTCAGTGTGTGTGGGATAGTGATCATTTTTCCCATCCAATCTGACCTCCATGCTTTTAGAAGCGGGCTGACTAGATATCTTGGTAGTGCCAAAACGCACGGCCAAGTTTTCAGCGAGCTCGTACCGAAAACTCCTATGGCTTATAGGTTTCGTTGTATTACAGTTTGATTGGTACAACACGTATGCATTGAGAATCGAAGAGTTTAAGAGTCTACGGAAGATCTTGATGTACCATTTGAGACCGCGTTTCCTCTCCATGGTATAGGACATCTTTTTGTCTTTGTCGACATTGCATTTGTTGTAATCGTGTAGCGCAAGAGGGATTCGTGGTAGCATGTGGCTAAGACTATTCTGGGCTACTAGAACCATATCAGGTTTGTGGTATGTTGACACAATTGTTGTCAGTTCGGCATCTTTCCAAGATATTATTGAGATGTCACCGCTTTGCCAAGACAGCAGTTCTCCTTTCTGTAGTCTTTTATCATCAATGTTTTTTATGACTTCTGGTATGAGGGGTCTTTCTTTGTTGATTAAGCCAATGACGTCAGTCCGTCTTGTCTTTAAGTACCGTGTCAAAGGCACTTGTGTATACGTCGCGTCCATAGCTACAGAATGTCCTTTGTCTAGGAATGTTTGCATTAGTTTCAAGGTCATTTTCGCGTGTGACCTCTCATCAATGCCCCTGCCAGTGTCTATGAGAAACTTCAACAAATAACCAGTCCTAGCTTCGTAGAGCTCGTGCGATTTGAAACCGAACTGTTCCCTGTTCTTCATACTTCGCTCCCAGTTGAACTGTCCTTTCCAAAGAGGAAAGGATTCATTCAAACTCAAATACTGCCCTGGCACGTACAGATTGCAAAATTTCATATTACAATAGTCGATAATGGGTTTGATTTTGGCCAGCTTCTTTTCGTTGCCAGTAACTTTGGGTAACATGAGCGAATTATTATCAACAAAATGTAAAAACCTGAGCAGCAACTGGAACCTATTTCTGCTCATCAGAGACCTGAAATTGGGCAGTTCCAGCCGGCCGGTAGACCAGTAATCAGCTAACTTCTCTCTATGACAAAATGGCATGAAAATCAATACAGCAAAAAACAAATATAGCTCTTCAACCGTAGTATCTTTCCACCTGGACAACCTAGAAGTATTTGGTATACCGCCTTCAGTCTTACACTTAGGTGTTATGGTCTGCCAAGCATACTTGTTGGTTTCATCAGCGATTTTTTGCATTATATTTCTATCCCACATCGATGTGAAAAGATCGTATGGGCATTGGCTGTTTATTCTGGAGCCTGGGATGAAGTTATAGTGCTCCTGGCGTCCAGAGAATGTGGTAAAGTCTTGAGACCAATAGAAATTCTGGTTCATACAGTCGTAGGTGTCGAAGGTTTCTTCTGGTACCGCTTCCAACTTGAAGTTGGACTGGTATTGTACGGAAAGCAAGGAGCGGATGAAGTCTTCGTCGTCGGCTTCGCTGCCGCTGTCAACCGATATGACGTTAGGATCCTTTGGTTTTTTGTGCTTCTGAAATAGAATTGTAGATTAATTTAGGATGATATTGTTGCAAGCTTTTATATCTATCATAAGCAGGCAGAATGAAATACGGATACATTTTTTTTGATACGAATGTTCTCGGGTCTGGAATGTTTATTTAAGTATGTATTTATTTATAAAAGTATGTTTATCCGTTGCCTAGTATCCATAGTACACGCTTTGCTTAGTTTGGGACTAGGTCAATTGGTGTCAAGTGTTCCAAGTATTTAATGTTTCGACACATCACCGCAGAATCAGCTTTAGCCGATGAAATACCATCCACGCTGATCCACGGAGGAGTGAAAACATGTTTTCCCGTCGACACACATCGTTTGGCGTCGGCCGAGCCGATCGATGTCTCTTTCGCTCTTATTACGTTGGACATAAAGCGTTTTTAGATCGGGTAAAGTCGTATCCCCGTCGATAGGTGAGGGGAGATCACAGACTTATATGGACTCTGTGGGGGAGATCCTACACCTTCACGCTAAAACGGCTGGACGGATTTAGATGAAATTTGGAATGTAGATATCTGGACGTCTGAAATAGCACAAAGGTTACTTTTTATCCCGATATTCCCACGGGATCGGATTAAATATCTGAAATTCCAACCGCTAGGATAAGAGACATGATAGCGCGAGTGTTTTACACACAAAATTAATGAAATCCACGACGTAATTTTTGGGAACTGAGTTCATAAACTTGTGAGAAAAAATTTGGTCAAAAAAAATTGATCACGCTTCTACGCCATTAACAACAGAGTCGAGTTCAGATATTTTTGATCAAATTTTTGATCACAAGTTTATGAACTCGACTGTACAATCCATTGGACTAACACTATAATGCGAAAGTTTGCAAGTCTGTTCGTTTGTTTGTTACCTCATCACGTGAAAACCGCTGAACAGATTTAGATGAAATTCGGTATACAGGTAGTTTGAGTCTGTTCTCCGTGCTATATGGCCTACCACTTTGACGAGCTAATTCGCTTGGCTATGTCGGTGACCCTCGTTTTTCTTCGTATCTCTTCATTGCTGTTTCGATACCGATTTCGAAACAAGTTTTTCTTATTTAGAAAATAGACAACTATAAAAAACTCTACGTACCTTGACTTTGTCCGTCGCCCCGTCGCCGTCGCCAGGCGCATGCGCGCTCGAATCACCTGAAAATTGCAAAAAACTTTTTTGTCACAATTTTTGCAAAAATTTAAAAGCCAAGTTAAAATTGACTTCATATTGCTACGGCAAAATGACGTCAATGTAACATTAGCTTGACACATTATTGCAAAATTGCGAATTTTTTGCAATTTTCAAGTCTGTTTACCCAAATGCGGAAGCTAATTTTACATTCACTGAAAATATCATAGCCATATACGACCGATAGTTATTTATTACGCAAGGCTGGAAAGCTGTTACGCGAGGGCGTGTATTGAAACCAAAGGAACGATCATAGAATTTAGCCACGAGCGAAGCGAGAGGTTAAAAATAATAATCTTTGAGTATACCGAAGGTTTCAAGGCACGAGACACTTAAACAACTTTACCGAGCGAAACATAATTTTTCACCTCACTATGGTGAGAAAAAAATATACCTAGTGGGTACGTAGATAACCTTTTTCTGTAATCTAAAGAAAAAGTTCGATGTACCGTACACGCTAGCAAGAAAAAGCGCTTTTTCTTCCTAATTCCGAAGGAGAATTAACGCCTTTTCGAGTTGGTGAAGTGAAAAAAAAAAAAAAGTTTTTCATGGACATAGTCTGCTAAATCAGAATTAAGTCGACTAAACTAAGCTTAGTTATATGGTGGCATCAAAGCAAAAACAATTATGATAAGTAAACATTTATTTTTACAAGAAAACAGAGTAAAATCCTCAATAACATTATCCATTTATGTACCTACAAGTGTTCCAATAGTAGGTAAAAATATATTATTGCCGAAATATGCAATACGTACATTGTTTTTTAATTGATAGAATAGGGATACTCGATACCCAATTCTAATTTAACTACAGGATTTCAACCGTCTAATCCGTAACTTGTTAACGGCTTATTTGAATAAAGAACCGTTAAATGTTTAAACATTTGCGATCTTCATTCATAAGTATACATTATTTATTTTATAGTGTATCGATCTCGGGCATGTAAGAAATCCCTCAATAATTTTTAAAGATATATTTTTACGTGATAAAATTACTGAAGTAGTTACCAAAAATTTTTAGTTATATATATCTATCCCTATTCCCTATTTATTTCAGTAAGGTTTTTAAATCAAAGGTACATAATATTTATGGCCCATAGAGCCGATTGCATGGTCTAGGGTTAAAAAAACATAGTCAACTCTGGATCAGAGGTGACAGTACCTTACAATTTGACATAACTTAACCCTGGGTTATCTCTCTGGATTACTAACAAGGAAAGGTGTCTAACTGTACCTTTTCTTGTCAATTGACTTTCGGGGGCAACTACGAAATTCTAAAAATAAATTTTAGAAAGGGCGCTCAACTGTTAATTATTTTAGCAAATCAGAAAGAAGCATAGTTTACTTTTTTGGAGCAAACGGCTTGAAGACGTTTGCGTTTAAATTTGAAATACTGTGAGAAAACTTCTTTACAGTCTAGATTTGCTAGAAGCGTTTTTATATCACAAATGTCTTCTCTAAACATTAGAAATGTACTTTAAAAAAAAACTAAAACAATTATATTTTACATCTTAAATTACTCCACGGATCGCCTACAACTTTAAAGGAAAATTCTTGCTCAACAGTGGGACAGTAAAGCCTTATAATAATAAACTGCTAGTAAAATCTACACAAATATGACGCTATGCAATGTAAAGCACCTAAGGTCATTATAAACAAGCTTTTATTTAACCTGCCACGATCGTATATCAGTAACTAAGCATGTGTAAGTACATCGACGTAGAACGAAATCGATGCCATTAACCGTTGAAGAGTTCCGTCCTGCGGAGACCATCCGCACCAGATCTGTATCCAGAGCCTTTAATGTCCAACACACTTGGAACCACAATCGTTTTCACCACTTCTTTCTATCACACGGTATAAGATGAGGATGAGGGTAGAAAGAGAATGAGTACCATCGCGAACGTCAGCGCGTTAAGAGAACTCTTCGTTCCATTCTCCATACAAACGTAGTCCCGGTCTCATTTGAAAACTAGGCAACAGAAATAGATGAAATTTTGTAAGTATGGACTAGACGTAATTATCTATGCCTGTAGGTTTTCAGATTTTCATATAAATGTGTAATATCAGAATTACAGGAGCTCAAAAGTCGACAAAAAAAAGACTAATAAAGCATTTTTACAAAAATCGAAAAAACCACAAGCATAGAAAATATAATAAATATCTTGATTGTAAAATATCATTGATTTCTGTGCTATACTTTTCGTATAATATGAGGACAACGAAACCCAAAATTCAACCGCCCAATTCTTGAAAAGCTATCTCGGTATAAATTACGGACGTCGTTGCGGAAGGGGACGGCTGCGAGCGCTTATGTCACGAGCGATAAAGACAGCAATATTCCAAATTAATACCTAACGCGGCCGCGCGGCCGGCAGGGAAACTTCTCTTAAGTACGATAGGTACACATTGAGCGGACCGGGCCGGACTGCGTCCTAGCTCACTTTATAAGATGTCAAAGGAATTTAGAACTTGTGCGCAGTACTAACATCACATATTTGAATAGAATTTGCAAAGCTTGCGGCCGGTGGGTCCTCGCTGTACAGACACGAATTTCCCCTATGCACGTATCTCAGCTTGTTTTGTTTCTTATTTAGTCACTTAAGCAGCGACACTAGCGACATCTATGCTGTAGCCCTCATCGACAAACTTTCAGCATTCCATTGGAACTAATTGCTCACCCGGACAAGAGATGTCGTTATTAAAATGGAATGCCGAGAACCTGGCTTCGATTCCCGGCGCTGGTCTATTTTTCTGGTTTTTCTGTGCATCTATCTTTCAGTTTGTATTTTCGATATATAAATAGAGATTTTCTAAGGTAAGCAATAGGCGGGCTTATCGCTTTAGAGCGATCTCTTCCAGGCAACCTTTACAATGGACATAAGTGAGGAATAAATTTAGTTATTGTATTGTATTGTACGACCTCAGACCTGTACCTATTGTATCTCCAATCTTAGTCTTAGTTTTAGGTGGTACAGTCACCAGCATTAATATCTGCCACAGCAAAAATATCTGACACGTCCTTCCGGACCTAGAAATAGAGTCGTATCAGATATTTATGCACGCTTGTTGTGTCAGATATTGGTGCTGCTGACTGTACTAATGGAGCCAAAATAAACCTTTCTTTCTTTCTTTCTTTCTGAATCATGAGTCTGATCTGGATTATTGTAAATCTCTATATACCTGTGTTTTCTGTACTGCTTAGGGACAGTGGACATCAGACATTTCGGAGCGGACAAGGTGGTCAAAAACATCGGATCATGCACTCTATTGTTAAGGAATTAGAGCTTAATTTACCTATCCTCATTCCACCGAGCTGCATGGTTACTACGAAACTCGGAAGTTCGTGTCGTGCGGTCCCTCTGACACTTATACTTTTTAATACGAGAGCGAGCGGGACGGTACGATACGAACTTCGAGTTTCGAGTTTCGTAGTAGCCCTGCTGTTTCCACTAGAGCTGTTGAGCGAGGATAGGTAAATGAAACCAATGAGGGCTATCGCGAATGAATTCGCCACTAGAGGCGCTAGTGTAGCGTGAGGTCTCCGAAATGTCAAATCTCATAGTTTTATGGTGAGCTACGCGGGTTTATTTATAATTAGAATAATTTTGTGAATATTTTGCATTACCTGAAATTAATTATGGCAATTATGCGTGACGGGGCAATGAATGTCTGTGTTTTGAGACAGTTTTGTCTTTCGGAAACCTTTGTTCTCCCTTTTTTCCGAACAAAACGGGGACTATGCAACACTGTGGCATGCTCGATATTTTTATGGTACGGTTTTAAGGTGTATTAAATGATTTTAATCTAAACTTTGTTTTCACACCCGTAATAGCAGACTTTGAAAGCCATACTTAAAAACCTCACGCAACAGTGCGCCATCTAGTGAGACAAAAAACGATAGACATTGGTTTATGACAAACATTTCTCGCGAACGCATCCTCGCTCTGCTGGAAAAGCAGCCTAAAGCTCCGTAGTTCAATGAATTGTTAATAACTAAGACTTAGGTACTTTACATGGCAAACCGTTCGGTACATAATATAACGTTTCTAACTTTTCTCTTTGTGCTTGTCAGCCTCCTCCGGTTGCCTGCCTAGGAGATCCCGTTTCACGCATTTCTCTTCCTGGAAATGAAAAACATAATATTTTTTTATAAAAGTCTAAGGGGCTGTTTCACTTCACCACCCATTGATTAATTTTATTTGACGGATAAATGTGATGCCGTCACCGTCTATTCGAACAAAACAAACAGATACGGCGTTAAATTTATCCGTCAAATTGTAGTCTCCTAAAAAAATTTAATTATGGTTAGTCCATCAGTTCTAATTTATTGAATCAGGCGTTACTTTGCAGAGGTCCATATCAATGAACTACTAACTAACACATACTCGCACATCTCTGGTGGAAACAGAGCCTTTACAGGATAATATTTTTATAGAAAACAAGCCTTCCCGCGACTTCGCTCGTTTATCGGAACGGGAGCGAAGCATGCATTCTGTTACGTGGGGTCAATCAACTTTTTCTTGTTTCAGATTGGTTTTGGAGTCTTTTTGTATTTTTTATTTCAACTCCAAATTTTGTTACTTTTACGGTCATCCCGTAAAATATACGTATATATATCCCGTATATATATATTTGTCCAGTGGTAGTGTAGGGGTATAGCACGCAGCACGGAATGCTGAGGACCTGGGTTCAATTCCCAGCGCTGGCCTCTTTTTCTGGTTTTTCTGTGCATCTATGTTTCAGTTTGTATTTTCGATATGGATTTTTCTTGTTTGTTATTCTGGCCCGTTGTCCAAGAGACAACAGTGACAGTTTCTTAAAAAAAAAACTACATTGATGTATCCGACTAATATCAGTCGCATATGCTTAGGAGATAGTCTATAAAATAATGAGCTTGTATCTATGACAAAAAAAATTATAATCGATGAATTTTAAACACAGAAAACATATAGAAACTCGTGGTTTTAAAGAGTTGTCCAGGGGACGTAACCATCGCAACGAGGTACCTACAAGAAAGAGTTGATCGACCCACATACTACATGACATGAACTAAAAGACAGAATTAGTACATTTGCAGATTGTACCAGTAGGGAGATGATTGTACCCGTTAAGAGAAGCATGCACAACTCTAAGGGCCTGTTTCACCACTTGTCGACTAACTTTAATTGTCAGATAAAAGTAATGCCGTCTTTGTTTATTCAGACAAAACAAACAGAGACGGCATCACTGATATCCGTCACTTAAACAGGCCCTAAGTGTTCCGTCTGTATCTTCACGGTGAGAACGGATTGTTAACTACATCTGAAATGTATCTCAATACGAAGGGTGAATCAAGTTTTTAGTGTTGTTATTCTATCCCGTAACTCAGGCGACATCATTGGTACACTTTGTTACAAAACTGTTTGCAAAGTATACTATAGCATACTTAGGAGATGAGCCATGAAGGAATTGCCTTAAAACTGTCATAATTTCTAACTTTTAGTGGATTTGTACTGCATAAAATCATATTTTTAATAAGTAACTCAGGAGACGTTACCATGGCAACAAGCTGCACTAAAAAGTTGATTGACTAGGTGGAGTGGGAGCCGTCACCCTATTGTATTAAAACTGACCGGGTCGCTGTCGCTGTCGCTGCCGGTGTCGCTAGAAGACTCCGACTCGTAGTGTCGTAAGCCTGGTAACACGCCCACGCAACGACGACCGTCCGCCACCTCCGAACCGACTTCCGGCGCACTACAACAGATAAACATAAACATTCAATGAACAATGAAATGACATATCGTCGATGATACTGCAACGCCACGTAACCAACAATGGCTGGTGCCGCGCAACCAACAATGGCTGATGCCGCGCAACCAACAATGGCTGATGCCGCGCAACCAACAATGGCTAATGCCGCGCAACCAACAATGGCTGATGCCGCGCAACCAACAATGGCTGATGCCGCGCAACCAACAATGGCTGATGCCGCGCAACCAACAATGGCTGATGCCGCGCAACCAACAATGGCTGATGCCGCGCAACCAACAATGGCTAATGCCGCGCAACCAACAATGGCTGGTGCCGCGCAACCAACAATGGCTGATGCCGCGCAACCAACAATGGCTAATGCCGCGCAACCAACAATGGCTGATGCCGCGCAACCAACAATGGCTAATGCCGCGCAACCAACAATGGCTAATGCCGCGCAACCAACAATGGCTAATGCCGCGCGTAACCAACAATGGCATTTTTATTTCAGGAGTGCAGAAATTTAAATATATTTGTGTTTGTATACATGATATAATAAATCATCCGAGAAATCTCAAAATTGCTATTTTGTAGGTCGCGGCATTAGTTAGCCATGGTTGGTTACGTGGCATTTCAGTGTCATCGACGATATAAATGAAAGATAATCTGAAATTTATTACATTGAATATTGTACGCCTCTCCGAGGCAGGACATAAACTAAATAATTAACTCTTTGAATAAAATATTTTTTATTTTTCAATAAAAACTTAAAAGGAAAAAATAAATTCTATCCCCCTTATTCATAAACGACAATCAAACCTATTTTAGTTAAAATGCCGCTAAAATTCATTTGTCCTTATCTGTCACTTCGACATTTGTATTTGTTAGAAAGGGACAAAGCATTTGTTAGTTAACATAGGCTTGTTAAGTTTTATGAATAAGGGGGTATAACTCCAAACCTAAGTCCGGAACTCCGTTAAGTAAACTAACGTTCAACAGTCGCGACCCATTGAAAATCGTAAAATCCAGCCCAAAAATTCCCAGTAATGGCAAATAAAAATATCTGTCCTGTCCGGGGATCAAATCCAGGACCTCAAGCTTTGTAGTCAGATTCTCTAACTACTGGGCTACATACAACTGAAATAACCTTAGTGTTCTCCTCTGTATAAACATGATAGGTTTTTTATTTATATCTGGAACTTAAGATTGGTTTTTTGGAATCTTTTTGTATTTTTTATTTCAATTCCAAATTCTTACTTTTACGGTCATCCCGTAAAACCGAAATTGAAAATACAAACTGAAATATAGATGCACAGAAAAAACAGAAAAATAAGAAAAGCGTTGCTGCGTAAGTGACTAAGTAAGAAACACAAGCTGAGATATGAGGTGCATAGGGAAATTCGTGTCGGTACCGTTGACCATCAGTGGTGTAGCGGTATAGCACGCGGTACGGATTACCGAGGACCTGGGTTCGATTCCCAGTGATGGTCTTATTTTTCTGTTTTTTCTGTGCATCTATATTTCAGTTTGTATTTTCAATCTGGAACTTAGCTGAAAATTAGACTGAAAGTTAGAAATACCTGTCAGTTAGGAGTCCATTTTTAGCCGGAGTTGCATCTTTGTCGCCCTCAATTTCATTCGCTTTCCGCTTTCTCACAACCATCTGAGCCAGAAAGCACAAAATTAAAATCCCACTCGCACTAATATTATAAATGCGAAAGTTTGTAAGTCTGTTTGTTACTTCATCACGTCTAAACCGCTGAACCGATTTAGATGAAATTCGGTATACAGATAGTTTGAGTCCCGGGGAAGGACATAGGATAGTTTTTATCCGGGAAAATTGCATAGTTAGTCTGCACTTATCATCAGGTGAGATAGGGCTCAATCATGGTCAGTTTTTTTTTTTTTAAAGTTCCCGCGTGATAGCGATAAACGAATACTACGCGGACGAAGTGGCGGGTTACAGGCTAGTAACCTATAAAACAGTACAATGAAATGACTGACTGATTGACAGACAATGACAACGCAACGCCTAAAGCACTTTGTCTAGAGACTCAACAGCTTACGAGAGAATCTACAAAGTGTTAATTGGATAACTGAAAATCTTAAACACCCAACTATCTTTCTTTATTTTAAGTTAGTTTACTGCATTTATTTTGAAAAACCTTATTTCAAAAATACATTTGAAGGGTCCACGGAAAGAACATGCCAGTCACCTTTTTTAAAAAAATAGATTTTAATCTCAAAATGTAGAGCTTGCAAAGTAAAAATAGTTCAAACAAGGGCTTGTTAACGTTACCTAATTCACATTATACGTAACGTTACGTAACGGTAAATAAAATCGTAAAAATACCTTGTACCAGTATTAAATTATAACGTTACTTGATAAAGGTAAATTTTCTTTACATAGTAGCTAATAGTAGGGCTTGTTAACGTTACACAATTCACATTATTATAACGTTAAACAAGTAACACTACTTCAATCGGTAATGTTTGTGTTTAGTTTTTTCGTGACCATGAGACTTGAAATGGACTCAAAACGTCGGTATCAAAATTATAATCGTGAATGCATAATATAATCTGTAAAGTAGTTTTATTTAACATGTCAAAAATAGCAATTCTTAATTATTTTTTGATAAAAATTACATACAAGCACATACATATCGTTGTCGAGTAGATTTAATAGCCCAAACAAATGTTCTGATTTAGCAGAATGATGACCAGGGACGCCGTTACAATGTAAAAGTGAGAAGTAATCTTATAACGATACTTTTAAATTAACGTTAGCTTATAACGTAAAAAAATTTATACCGGTAAAAATTGTAAAAGTAATGTGCATCGTTTAACGTTAATCTGTTTGACAGAGGTAACATTACCAACTTTTTAAAGGTATTTGAAGCCCTGGTTCAAACCGCTATAACACAAAGTTGTGACATGAATTTGACAACTCCTGAATTAGCCATATCTTAATATTATTATGAAAATATAGATATACAGAATATAGATATACAGACAGTGTTTAGCGAAGAGAAAACTTAAATCGGTTGAAAATTAGATTTATAGTGTTTTTTTGAAAAAATCTATATACCTGTCTCTTTCTCAAACGCTTTTCTCTATGCAGCAAATATGGCGGTATTGGCGTGTGACGTCAAATGCCAGTATATCTTTCTCTGTCTAATCTTGAATTTCAAACCTTTATAACTTTGTTATTTGTAAAGGTAGCTTAAAAATTGTTTCTCTATTCGATAACAGGCATTGTGTAGTTTTCATTTATATACAAAATATTCAAATACCGTATTCCTTCATGGCTCATCTCCTAAACGTGCAAATAGTATAAATTGCAAACATTTTTTAACAACAAGTGTATCAATAATGTCTCCTGATTTACGGGACCGAATTACATTCACTAAAAAGTCGTTTGACCCACTAACCTAATTTGATATGGAAGAAACTGAACTTAAGGCTTTCAATAATTCATTCTAAATTGGAAGATGTTAGTTACCCCCTGCAGTTTGTTCTTGGCGGGCTGCGCGGGCGGCGCGCGTGCGGGCGCCAGCTGCGCGCGCAGCCGCGTCATCTCCTCGCTTTCCGCCAGCGTCGACACGCGCTCCCTGACAAAAGTCGAAGGAAAATTGAACGAGTACGATTCATCATAATCATCATCATCATCATCAGCCTACAGCAGTCAACTGCTGGACATAGGCCTCTTCCACAACATAACACTGTCTTCAGTCCCTCGTTACCATCCGCCGCCAACGACCCTGGACGACTGAGGTCGTCCATCCACCATGCCTAAGAGTGTAGTACGAGTATTTGACACGAATCGTTCATGTACTTTCTCAACCTCGTATCTAGCCACAACATTACTTTAGAAACATCTTTATGTTAAATATGATAGTGTTGATTTGTTTGATACAATTCTGGTAGCCCTCATATTCTGAGAGGAGGCTTGTGCCCAGCAGTGGCACATATATAGGCTGGGATGATGATGAATTCGGATAGATACGAGGTTGAGAAAGTACATTGACGAAATACGCGTTTCGTGCGTTCGTATTTGTGGAGGCCTATGTCCAACAGTGGACGTCCTATGATGATGATTATTTGACACAAATTCTATTCATCATTGGGCAAATATTCAGCGTTTTTTCGGCTTTTTGTCTCCGTCTCTTTTTACAGTTTATAAAATAGTGTGTTTTTAGTGAATGGTTCTTAATACCACACTAACATTAGATATTAAGAAAACTAAACAATACCCCTACCCCTATACTAAGAAGTGCAAAATTCGAACTTTGTATCTTGCCTTGCTTCATCATCCCAGCCTATATACGTCCCACTGCTGGGCACAGGCCTCCTCTCAGAACAAGAGGGCTTGGGCCATAGTTCCCACGCGGGCCCAGTGCGGATTGGGAACTTCGCACGCACCATTGAATCGCTTCGCAGGTTTGTGCAGGTTTCCTCACGATGTTTTCCTTCACCGCAAAGCTCGTGGTAAATTTCAAATGTAATTCCGCACATGAATTTCGAAAAACTCAGAGGTGCGAGCCGGGGTCGAACCCACGACCCTCTGCTTGAGAGGCGATAGGTCAAACCACTAGGCCACCACGGCTTGCCTTGCTTATATTACTTAATACGAGGGTGAGAGGGATGGTACAATACGCACTTCAATTTACGAATTTCGTAGTAGCCCCCCCCCCCTGATACTAAATCTAGCTAGCGGAATCAAAATTCTTGCAGCTTGTCCTTATATTGTGCTAATAAACGTGTGAATATTTGCCCCAATACTAATACTATGAATGCCAAAGTAACTTGTCCGCCTTGCTATGTTTACAATTATTTTGTTCCTGTTACAAACAGCTTAACACTTCTGTCCCCCCTTAAGTGTGTAACGTAATTTATGGAAGACTTGAACTACCTGAACTCCTGCATTTCCTTTTGCTCCTGCATTGAGATCTGCTGTGCTGCCTTGGCTTTGCTTCGCTCCACTAGATCCAGGAATCCTACTTCATCATCATCTAGGCCACGGATCATGTTTTCTACAGTCAAAAGTAAATTAATCTGATTAGATCAGGGTTACTCAAAGTGGGGTTCGCTATTCGACGGTAGGGGGTTTGCGATAAGGTTTACGTGACTCCAAAAACCACCAGGCTGCAAGACTAGCAAGATGATTAAGATTCGTTTTTGGAGTCTTTTTGTATTTTCTATTTCAATACAACTCCAAATTTGTTACTTATTTGTTTGTTATTAATTTGTTGTTGTTTGTTTCAGTTTGTATTTTCGTTGGCAAGATGATTCTTACCTATATTTGTTACCTTTTATTGAAATAAATAATATAGGTACATTATATTATGATGATGATTGAAATAAAAATAACCTTAGTTTCTCCAACAGTCAATTTTAGTAGGTAGGGGTTCGCTGTTGTCTAGAAACTTTAACAGGGGTATGTGGAGCCATAAGTTTGAGAAACCCTGGATAAGACCATTAATTTCTAATAAACACCCTTGTTCTACAAAAGTTTGTTGCCTACATAATTATTTTAAATCTGTGCCTAAACAACAATTTATATCAGGTTTATTCTTAATTGCATTATTTACTATTTATAATAATAAGGGTCAATCAACTTTTTCTTGTAACTCGTGACACTCATTGCTATAGTTACAATCTCCTGAGCCACTCTTTAAACTTGAAATACTAACTCAGTTTATGTGCTTCCTCATATTCTGCGTCTTTACGCATTTTCTGTTCTTCAAGACGCTGGTACAAAGGCCTTGTGTCATACGCCTCTTCCGGCACCTCTGTAACAGGCATAACAGTATATTTCGTCAGCATAATCACAAAACAGAAATAAACACAGATGCTCAAAAAAACAGAACGGAGGTTTATTGGTAAACCAATTGGCAACGGTGTCACAGTATTATGGTCTGCAGTCACCTTTTGGTTGATCATCCGTTCGTACTTTATCCCATTCTTCCTGACGGCGCCTTCGGGCCTCCAAAATCTCAGATTCAGATATAAATCCTGAACTCATTGTTAATTTTTTTTCTAATAAATCAACAAAAAAATCACTTGAAAATGACCGACCACCTTCAACAACCCCCGTCTAGTAACCTAACTTTTTTTTCTGGCTACGTCTTTAATTGATTATGTTTTCAAAGCATGTTTTGAGTTTACGAAAGTAAAATGAATTCCACTTTAATAAAATTACAATTCGTAGGTAAACATTATCAATATTGATTGCGTATTTGAGCAAATGTGAATGACTGAGTTTTATATTATTTGTTGAATTATTTTTGCCGGTCTGATTTTTATTGTTTGGATCGATTTTTTTAGAGCTGAACGAAGTTTACTTTGCTGTTCAGACTCTGGCTGGCCTAGTGCACTAGTGTGTAAATTGCATTGTTTTTTTATATTTTAAAACTTTCAATTAAGTGAATATAAATCTTTAATCTCCCACTGCACTTCGAAAGTTCGAACCAAAGGTTACTAAGTAAGTGTAAGTAAGCTAGCTACCTTTGTGAACAAACACAAACGGATATTGACACTAACAAAGTGTTTACGAAGAAACATGGAAATAATAAATGTGTTCCATGCGAAGAAATTATTTTCGTTTTATAGTTGATAATTAGTCGGACGATGGTAATGGAAACATTTTTTGGGTGGTTTTTACAAAACAACAGCATAATAACATATTTAGTTTTTTTTTAAAGAAGTGGCTTCTGTCCACCTTCTGTCGAATAGGACAATTTTGCCCGGACTCTTTATTTGTAACGTACTTCTTGAGTGGAATGCTCTGAAATACTCTGAATAAATTGTCATTTATGTCAGAAGTCAAATACGTCAATGTCAAATTTCGTTCATTCGTCGTCAGGGGGCAAGCTTAGGGGTTTTACCCCTAAATTTAGGGGGAAATAAGGAGAATGAGATTTTTTAGGGGCTTGATATTAAGGGTATATTTAAGGATTTCTCCATACCATGTTTGTATGATATAGGAAACTAAATTTTTACTGAAAATTGAACGTTCTCGATACCGCAGTGTATCTCACTTTCTATTGCTCGAACTCGCAAGTGCGACTGAGAAAGAAATACTCGACCGAACGTTTCGATTTACGTTACTGTGATTTGTAACGCGGTTGAACAATCTTTTGCGACTTTCACGCTATATTTTGATTTTTGGGTCTGTGACGTGGCTGTTGAGTGACTGAGTGGTGTTGGCAAAATCAAACTGATCCTAAATAATGTGTAATTTAAAACATTAAAGAAATTGACACGTAATTTGCTTTATTTTATATATCGAATATAGAGGTTTTTTCCAAAGAAATGGTTAGCTTGAGGGGGTTTTAACTTAAGCTCTAGGGGTAAAAAAAATTGGAGTTGGTAACCCTGTTCTTCGTATATCGTATACCATGTAACAAACAGTAGGTACCACCACCACCGGCTGTAGCGCGATAGAGCAGATTAATTTTGCAGTTTGCATGCATATATTATTTGCACTTAAAACTTTATATCATAACCTATATCTCAAAAAAGTACCAAAGATCCGAATTATGGCAGACGCAGATATTAAAACAACGGTTGAGGAAACCAATAAAGACTACGTGGAAGATGGTAAAAACAAGCTGAATGTGAAATGTAAATTCTGCAGTTCTAAGATTCTGGACAAGCAATCGGCAAACTATATAACTCAAGAGGTACTTAAATTGATACTCTGTGTACTACATAATTTTAATTGAATGAGTTTTATAACCCTTATATTTATCGAATTCGATTTTTACTAACTTAGTAGGTACTGCCGCAACTAGTCATCATAGACCTTTAAACTTCTTGACTGCATGGTGCTTAATGAACTAGAGTGAATTCCAATTGAATTATTGTTTCTGCGCTTGATGTTGTTTTGTGGATAAGTAGTAAATATTGACATATATTTAACAGTGGACATCCTAGGCTGACATGATGATGAAATTAGATTGCTTAGAAAAGATTATTCTAAAGCGATAAGGCCTCCTATTAACCTTTCAATTTACCTGTTTTTTGTATCGCTACTATGGTGTTCAATAAATAGCCACTATTGTATGACATCATACTTGTGGCTAGATTTGCCATGCGTCCGGATAAAGCTGGACATAGTTAGGCTTTGTAAATGTTTGTCCGACCAAATTTAACGGTGTCCGGCCTGTCCAGTTTTGTTAGGCTTTTTACATTTGACCAGTCACTATAAGTTTGAAAAAATAATAATGATAATAACTGTAGACATTACATACAAAATTGTTGTTGTATATACTGAGATACAAAATCCCTACTTAATATTATTAAGTAACACCTGAACATGCCATTTTGTTATGGGTTGCCGAGTAGGAAATAAAAGAAATACTACTATGAACACTAATACACTATATTGATTTGACTAATTTTAAATTTAAGCACTACCAGTATCAGTGACTGGAACTTAAGGTTAACTTAACTTATAGAATTAAGGGATCGATTAGATCACTACTTACAACTAACTTATTACTAGCTACTTATCACTACAGTTGAGCGCCAGGAAGGATTTAGACTTCGTCAGGGATCCTTGCCTATCCGCCTGCCACCGGCTAGCGTCCAAATTTAAAGTTTACTACTTAGCGCTAAACTAAACGACCTCCTGATCCCAAAGATTTCATATTTAATTTTATTGTATTTTGACATTTTAATTATTTGATTGTTCGTTTGGTTCCTATTGCATAAATTTGACTTAGATTTAAGAATATTCTTGTTTTGCTTTTAATTATTATTATTGAATTGAATTCTAATTTGACATTTTCAATTTATTTATTTTTTATTCTCGCTGACTATTTATTATACTTAATAAGATTTATTTATTTTTGTATACATTTGACGATCCTTTTGTGAATTTCTTGTAATTAACTGACATGTGCTTATAATGTATTTTTTCAAAAGGTAATAAATAAATCTAATCTAATCTAATCTAATCATGAAACTACCGTGAGAATCACTCATATTAAATGATATTATAACGGATAACTCACGTCTTAAACCGAGTTTAACTCGACATGTTTCGGGCTATTTCGTAGCCCTTCCTCTCAGCAGTCGTGCGAGCAGAGCGGTGGCGCGTAGTGTGCGTGTGGCGGCAGCCGCCGAGTCGCGTGCTCCTGAGAGGAAGGGCTACGAAATAGCCCGAAACATGTCGCGTTAAACTCGGTTTAAGACGTGAGTTATCCGTTATAACATCATTTAATATAAGTAACACCTGATTCAATAGATTATACATTCTGTATGTAACTTTTAACTTTTTCAGAAACAGTTGCCACTAATGCAACAAGACAACAACCGTGAAGAAGGGGAAATTCAAACTGAGTCTGTGAATGAGTTCTACCATGTTGAGAACATGTATACGTTTGAAAACATTGGATTTACACACTCCGTAGACAATTATAAGTATCTGAGCTGTGCGGATTGTGACGCGGGCCCAGTGGGTTATTATGATATGAATACTAAACATAGTTACGTTGCACTATCAAGAGTTGTGCATTCCTAGTTGAATAAGTATATAGTTCTTATGGACAAAATTTTGTAACATCATAGCCTAAAAATAAAAAAAAAAATAAGTGTGGAACATAAAAATGATGGGTGTGTAATGATTGGTATAACAACACTTGATATAATTTCAAAGGATGTAACAACATTTGGTATAATTTTTAAAAGACAGGAGCTTCACAGATTTTGTTTTATAAAATAAACCTAACCTAACCTAACCCAAAGTACATCAAATAGAATTAATAACAATAGAAATAAGTTTGGTTTTTAAGATAAATTATATTATATCGAATGAAAATTATATCAATGGTTGCATTATAACTCAACGCACTAAGATCAGAGTGTTTAACTCCAACGTCAAGTCAGTCCTATTGTACGGATGCGAGACATGGTTCGTAAGGAAGGATATCACCGATCGTTTGCAGGTGTTTGTTAACAAATGCCTGAGGCGTATCCTTGGAATTTTTTGGCCTCGAACTATCTCAAACGCAAGACTGTGGCAAATGACTGACCAGAAGCCAGTAAGCCGAGAAGTTATGATAAAGAAATGGCGATGGATTGGACACACGCTCCGAGGGTCGAATGATGCCCAAGCAGGGTCTCCGTTGGCAATCTACTGGCAGAAGACGGCCAGGACGTCCTTGGACCACGTGGAGGCGATCAGTTGAGAAGGAGGCTGGCTCAATTGGTCTCGGCTGGGAAGAGCTGGAAGAAGCCGCGCAAGATCGAGCCAAATGGAAAACTCTTCTACAAGCCCTATGTCCCTAGTGAGGGATAACAGGATCACATCATCATCATCATCATCATCATTATATCAATTGTTGTTATATACTTCGTTATGCACCGGAAAATGTTCCTGAAACTGCTTTTATTTTGAAGCTAGGCATTAGATTTAGTTTACGATGAATGTTATTTTACGTCACATATTTTATAGCACAGACCTATTTTTTATAATATTGATTGGCTTTACTTTGCGGAGGTTCATAGACCAGCCAGCGAAAGCTGTCCAGGCGAAACCGCGGCAAATTAAAAAAAAATGAGGCTGACAGCAACAACACTTCCTGTACACGGATTAAACGATGTTGATACTTAGATATTATTTAAATCTTCCAGATGTTAAATTATACTCGGGACTTCAAGCTGCATCAAAATTCATGTAGTAATGTGTGAAAGTTGATGATGCACTCTAGGAGTTGTACTCGTACAGTACAGACACATCAATTTTTGGACCATTTTGACCAGATTGGCATTGAATATATCTTCTAACATAATATTATAACATTTTGCATTTTGAGGATGTTAGGAGGTTGAATGAAACAAAAAACAATTTGTCTATATCTTATAGCAAAAGTATCAAAATTATCTAAGCCAAGCTAGAATGACAATATGACAATTTTGACAATCTCAAAAATGATACCAGATTAAAGTTTCGTAAAAAATGCGTGGACAGCTTTCCCTGGCTAGAGTCTATTAAAGAACTTCAATATTTTTATCTTCTCCACTGCAAGAAGAATATTGCAAGTTGAAATAGAATATGCAAGGAAGGTGAATATGGAATGAGCAGGCCACAGTGCTCGAAAAGCATATAACCATTAGGGAAGACAAGTCCCCGAGTGGCAATCACAAAACGGAAGATGAATCATTGGTTGGCCTCCCAGTAGGTAGACTAAATATATTGTGAGAGTTGCAGGCAATCAGTGGATGTCAGTGGCAAGTTGTCATTCATTGTGACGTTCTAAGGCGAAGCCCTGTGTTCAATGGTAGATATCTTCTGAGTGGTGATGATGATGATGACTTTTCCACTATTGCAGTGATTTAGTAGAGAAGAAAATATTCGACATCTTTGCATGTCATAAGACATACTAAATTAGATTTATTTTTTATTTAAAAAAAAAACCATGTTCAGAATGCCTAGCTCTACACACTCGCATATATTTCATTTGATAATCTCAAACACTTCAGAAAGGTGCCCCCAAATTCAAAATTCTTGTTATGTGTTTGTAATTTGGTTTATATAAATTCTTATAACAAAATAAATATAATAGCAAAAAAAAATTACTTAAAAATCTTGTAAAATAAACGTAACTTCACAGTTATTATGATCTATTTAAAATACTTAAATGCTTGCTTAGCGCTTAGCAATTGCTATGTTATGTAAGTACATATGTGCGTTATTGTGCATGGCACAGAATGACTTAAAATAATGAGCTTATGTATAGCTTATTCAAGATTATTTTGTATGTTTTTATTGTAAATAAACTTTTTTGTGTATTTACTGTTTTGTTCTGTGGTTTGGTTTCTGAATTTTACCCTAAGAATAAGACTGAAAGCTTTTAGTTTTCATATTTGGAGCAAATGCAATATGATATTGTCAAATTCGTAAAATACAGGGTGATTTTTAATCGGTGATCAGGAATAACAAAAAGCGATAAGGATGGTCATACTGAACAACTTTTCCCGTAGGACGAATACGAAAATTTTCAAACATGACGTTAAAGTCAACTTCGTGACACTGTACTGAGTGTTTATGACGTTGACTGTACTAGTAGGCTCTTAAATATTATAATAATGATGATGATGATGATGATGGTATTTCCTCTGTTTTTTGTAATAGAATAGTGTCTTTCGCCAATGCTCTCATCCGTTTCCGTGGTGTAGCGGTTATCACATCTGCCTAACACGCAGAAGGCCCCCGGTTCGATCCCGGGCGGAAACATATCCTTTTTGCTTTTTATTTGTTCATATTTTCATTTATTTTTGCTATTGTTACAGAAACGATCATGTTTTAGGTTTAACTGGATATTTTTAATTAAAAATTTCAACAGTTAAAATTTGGCGCCTAACACTTATTGTGTCAAGACTCATTGTAATTGGTTTGTTTGTTGTCTTAGGTTGTCTTTGTTATTTTAAACTAATAAACGAATGACTTTTTCACTTCTCATGCTCGTAAAGTTCGTGTTTATGCTGAGTCTAGGCGACATAAAACGACTTTTTATGCTCTAGTGCATAAAGTAAAATCTTCGTCTAAAACCAAGCATGTAGGTGTAAATAAACAAAGAAGGTTCTACGTATATTTTTTAATTTATATAAAACTAAAATCAATCAAAAGAGACCAATAAAACTAAAAATAATTATAATAGTAATGCGTGAACAATAAAAAGTACATAGTAAGTGAACAATTGTTTCCGTTGTTGCTATTTCATTTCCTCGCCATCGAAGTGAAAAGCTGAGTGTAAAACTCGAGCAATAAACCCATTTTCCCCTCGACGTGTCTATCCACCCTCGCCGTACCGGCTCGGGTGGCTATTTGAACGTCTCGGGTAAAATGGCTCGTTTTATGCTCTTGTTGTACAATCTACTATTAATTAGGAACAGAAAAAATGAAACATTGGAATGTAGAAGTTATAGAACCTCCTCCTTTTTTGAAGTCTGTTCTATAGCAGTAGGTAATATGTTTCTGTGTTTAGTTTACTTGCCCGATAAATGTCGCTGTACCACAGAATAAGTAATAGATACGCTGTACCACGCTGTATTTTTAATCATCTGAATCGCGCTGGCGAGATTTTTCCTAGCCACTATAAATAAAGGCGTGTCGTTAAACGAAACGAATTTTTATGTCGTCTCGCGATATTAAACTATGCATAACAATGTTATGTCATAGTGTAATGTAATTTTTGAGAGGTGACAATTACCCGCGGCTTCGGACGCGTAAACTATTCGATCTGGTAGTTGCAATTGAGATTCCGGGATTTTACAAAATTCCCGTGGATAATCCCAAAATTTACATCTTAATCTTCATTGAGGGTGTTAGGGTTAATTTTTTGACAAGACTGATTTCTTGTCAGTTTCATGACGGGACAACTTTTTGAGAAATACTCTTTAGCCTAGGAGGGTGAGAGTAGGTAAGCACCAACAGCGTTCTAAAGGCAATAGCGGGTAGATATGACTGTACGATTCAATATTTCTGGGTTGGACAGATCAAGGGCGGCTACTAACATATTATGGATCTTTACGGTCTGAAATAATGAATTTTTATTTATTATTTATTTATTTACTTATACTTATCTATAAAATATAAATAAATATAAATATCATGGGACACTTGACACCAATTACCTAGTCCCAAACTAAGCAGAGCTTATACTATGGATACTAGGCAACATATAAACATACTTATATAGATAAATACTTAAACACATATTAAACATCCAAGACCCGAGAACAAACATTCGTATTATTCATACAAATATCTGCTCCGGCCGGGAATCGAACCCGGGACCGCAAGCTTCGTAGTCAGGTTCTCTACCACTTGGCCATCCGGTCGTCAATACTTGGTCTTATACTTGGTTTGGATAAGTATTTTACTAAATATAAACAAAACAACATCAAATGGTTTCTTAAATATTGATATTCCCCTATTAAACTATCTAAATATTTACATTTCTGTATTGAAATACACTAGTCTAGTTTGTATTACAATGATAGAAAATTAAAATGTTTAAAATCCTTGAATGTACCGAATCTGGCAGCTGGAGTTTGTTTACATTTATACCTATCCAAACAAGTATAGGGGAGGTTCTCGTACAAATTTTTTTTTTGTCATTTATGACATTGGTATAAATATGACCGATAAGACACAGTGTAGGTAGACACGCCCATTTGCGAAACTCGGAATTCATGAGAGCGTTGCGTAAAACAACAATATATGAGTAAGTTTCGCAAAATAATGCAAATTCAAGTTTTAATGCCTTAGTAACTTAAACGTTTTCGTATTATTTGCATATTGCAGCCGTGCGATTGTAGTTTGTCATTGATTTTGGTGATTATCCAACATACGCGCCTTACCATAGACCAGGTACCACAGACAGACCTAATATTATAATTATCTACATGGTTAAAACGTAAACAAATTATTTTTCATCACACTTGCTCGTAAACAGTGTCAAAACATGAAGACTACCTTGATTGCAACCCCCTAAATAAAACCCTCGACCTTAATGTGCTTGTCATGAAACCCGTGGTCGGTAAATGAGTCATTGCGCGTACAAATTTTCTTTTCATGAAGCCCAAGGTCGGTAAATGAGTCCGTGCCCGTACTGATGGTGCTGCGCATGGTGCAGCAGCAGGACCACATGCACACGCGGCTCAGGCACATGCTGCGGGAGGGGGAGGGCGGCGCTGCCAAGAGCGCAGCCTAAGGTATCGCCAATATTTGGAACAATTATATTTTTTCTTTTAGAAATATAAAATTATACTCGCAAATGTGATGAAAAACTTTGTATGTCGCACGGGCGGTACTAGAATTACGAACATCGACTCATTAAAGCCCTCAGTCTTCGACTTCGGGCTTCTAATAGACTCTCGTTCGTAATTCCTTATTTACCGCCCTTAAGACACAATGTACTATACCTTGAGGTTAGTAGACTTCACAGGGGACCATCATCGGCTTCATCGGAAAAATGATTGATTTAGCTATTGCCCATCGCAGGCCTCTCAAAATTAGTTTCTTAGGGTTCCGTAGCCAAAATGGCAAAAACGGAACCCTTATAGTTTCGCCATGTCTGTCTGTCCGTCCGCCCGCGTCTTTCAGGGACTATCAATGCTAGAAAGCTGTAATTTTGCACGAATATAAATGTACACTATGCCGACAAAATGGTACAATAAAAAATTATAAAAAAATTTTTTTTGGAGTACATCCCATAGACGTAAAGTGGGGGTGATTTTTTTTTCTCATCCAACCCTATAGTGTGGGGTATCGTTGGATAGGTCTTTACCATTAGGGGGATCTTTTTTCGATTTAGTGATCTGTTTGCAAAATATTCAACTTTAAAGTGCAAATTTTCGTTAAAATCAGGCGTCCCCCCCTCCCCTCTAAAATCTCAATCGGTGGGTAGAAAAATTTTGGAAAAATTCAGGATGGTAGTAAGTATATCAAACTTACAAGGAAAACTATAACGGTTAAGTTTTCTTGAGAATTATTAGTAGTTTAAGAGTAAATAGCAGCCTAAGGTATAAAACACGAAATCCTTAGAAAAATATTAATTATTTTTTTCGTAATGACTACGGAGCCCTATTTCGGGCGTGTCCGACACGCTCTTGGCCGGTTTTTCTTATTAATTTACCAGGGAGCGTAACTTTGGTGCGGGTGACGTCATTATGACGTGAAGTTACATTTAGGACGTTGTTAAAACAAAATTACAACACTGCAATTATTCTTAATAATTTAGTGGCGATGAAAAAATGTTAAATATGATGTGAATAAAATATTTTACTGAGTAATCTAATTGTAACAAAATATGATTTTCCTTGAGTAAACGAAACAACACAACAAATGTTTCGTCGGATGACAAAGTATGCAGTGCCCTTAGTGTAAGTTTTCGCATCGCAAACGTTCCGCTAGAGGCGCTGTTCGTGTTTGCATACAAATTGAGATTTTAACGCGAACGCGATCGAGACGTATTTTGTAACCGAAAACTTATACTAAGGGCACAGAACGCTTAAGATTGCATTGCAACATAATATCGCATTTTCGTTTTTATTTACATAAAAACCAAACTTATTTCTATTGTTATTAATTCGATTTGATGTCCTACTTTAAAAGGTAAGGTTAGGTTAGGTTTATTTTGTAAAAAAGGTCTGTGAAGCTCCTATTCTTTCAAATTTTATCAAATGTTGTTATACCAATCATTACACACCCATTGTTTCTTTAAAAAAATATGGCTCTGTCCATTGGAAGACAATTTTGCCAGTTTTGAACATGAAACTACCGTGAGACTCACTCATATTAAATGATATTATAACGGATAACTCACGTCTTAAACCGAGTTTAGCTCGACATGTTTCGGGCTATTTCGTAGCCCTTCCTCAGGAGCACGCGACTCGGCGGCTGCCGCAACACGCACACTACACGCGCGCTGCGAAAACTCGGTTTAAGACGTGAGTTATCCGTTATAATATCATTTAATTTTGCCAGTGTCTAGTAGTTTTTGCCGTTGTACGGTAAAAAAAATCTAGAAAACGAAATATGAGACGTAATGGTGGATGAACGATGACAGCGCGAAACTCACACACCCATTGAATAAATCTTTATTCAAAATATCTATTTTGACTTTGAATCAATCGAACCATTCGCAGCGTCTGAACCACTGGAATCTTCCAGACATTTTTTTTAATGATGAAGGCAAAATGACTATCATTACAGCAAATGTAAGCGATCAATGTGTGCGTTAAACCTCATATTTTAGGTAAATGTTTTGCTCTTTAATTTGCCTGTGGTTGACATGTTTATTAGATACATGTGCGCCTAAAAGTGTTTAGTGCAAACACTAAAGTCGTACAAGCTTGGAAAAGTGCCTGGTTCTGACTGTTTTCTCAAAAAGTTATCCATTTTCAGTTATCCACTTATATAAAAAAAATCCTGACGCTTTCCAACAGGAAACATAAGGTAATATTGTAAAATAATAATCATTTATTTTCAAACGTAATCAGTTCATATTGTGTTAGTAACAAATAATAATAAATACATAGGTACAAAAATTTGTGGTAAAGGTAATAAAAATCAGATAATCTTTGTTGTTGGATCTAATAGAAAGCTTCGATGTAAAAGTTCCCAAAATTGAATAGGCCCGTTTTGACAGCTGTCATCTCAGTACAATTTATAATCTGCAATGGATAAATTTTGATTACACCCAAGATATTTATGCGCACGAGCGAGCAAAGCGAGCGAGGGTGCTTATAGTTCGCGGGTGTGATTGATCATTTACACTCGAGTTAAACACTCTACTTTTCATCACAAATGCGAGGAAATAAAGAAAAACCGTTATATAAATGTATATGCAATTTGTAACAGAGCGGAAGAGAATTTATCGCGCCAAACCGTCTTTTGTTTTTTTTTATGGCTTCGCGCTCTTTGGCTTTGGCACATTCAGCCAGCACTGGCCAGCAGCATTTTGCCAGCATGGCGGTTTGGAGGTACCTAAGTATTACGCATTACAATCTCCTTGTTTACCAGTTCGTGAATACAAAAGATTTTTAAATTTACTTATATCCCTAAAGATGTAAATCGAATTTACAACACGGATTTCAAGTTAAATGAAACCTATATACCTACTTTCAGAGCTAACCTAAGTGATGAAAAATAATGAAAAATATATCATGGGAAAATTGACACTAATATTTTATGCACTATTTATATTTATGCACTTCACAATGCATATGGCGAAGCAGTGGCGGATTTATGTTTTTTATGAGTAACTATCCGCCCTATGTAACTTTCTAAAATAATATTTTTTTTGAAATCTGCCGCCCCTAGGCCGCGGCCTATACGGCCTATTATATAGATGACTGTGAAGCAGAATCACAAAAAAACTAATTTTGCAAATTTTATTTTGTAAAAGTTGATGAGCTGTTAACTATGGCTAATGTTAATTATGTAAAGTACAAACCGATCAACTAAAAAGCAAGAAATAAAAATAGTTATTATTATCAAATTACATAGGTACACATGTTACATACTCATGTTATAGTCAAGGTAATTTACGCCAACTGCTTCGAGCCAATGAGGGCTATCGTTTTTTGTCTCACTAGATGGCGCACTGTTGCGTGAGGTTTTTAAGTGTGGCTTTCAGAGTCTGTTATTACGGGCGTTAAAACAAAGTTTAGATTAAAATCATATTTAAAACACCTTAAAACCGTACCATCAAAATATCCAGCAACCACAGTGTTGCTTAGTCCCGTTTTGTTCGGAAAAAAAGGGAGGACAAAAGTTTTCGAAAGACAAAACTGTCTCAAAACACAGACATTAATTGCCCCGTAACGCATAATTGCCATAATTAATTTCAGGTTATGCAAAATATTCACAAAAAAATCTTATTATAAATAAACCCGCGTTTCGGAGACCTCACGCTACACTAGCGCCTCTAGCGGCGAATTCATTCGCGATAGCCCTCATTCGTAATGGGATTTGTGAACAACGTGTGTCAATGTTGGACTCGTGAACTGAATGAAGGTCTAGAGTTCAAATCTATGTCGGACGCAACTTAGAATTGAATAGAATAAAATATATTTCACGCAAATATTAGCTACTTTTGTACTTTGTAGTTTTACAGCCACGTGCTTAGCGCCATACAAGATTGGCAAATGTGTTAATGTGACAGAGTAAAAAAAGTAACCAGCACTTAACAACTCCGGGTCGATTTTAACTAAGAAACCAATGGGGATGAACAAAAAAAGACTGTCCCAAAACCTGCAGAGCCTAAAGAAATAGAAATAGAAATCATTTATTCGTGACAAAGTAGCGTAGGATAAGAAAAAGATATTTTTTTTTTAAGAAAATTGTATGTCACGAAATGGTCATCAAATCAGCGAAAATTACCGGTCTTGCGAACGGCGCTGTTCTTCCTTTGGGACCATCTGTTTATCATACATTTTAACTTTACTAAAGTGAAGACCGACACAAAAAAAACCCGGCCAAGGGCGAGCCGGACTCGCGCACCAAGAGTTCCGTACAAATTATAAAAAAAATATTAAAAATATTTTTATTATATGATGTTGCTAAAAATTTATGCTTTTCGCAATTTTCCTTTATCTGTGCTACGAGTATAAAGACGTTGCTTCGTACCAAATTGCAAGATTCTGAGTTCACGGGAAGTACCCTGTAGGTTTTGATTCCCTTGCGAGTGTCAAAAATTTGCAGCATAAACGGCTGTATCTTTTGATTACGTTGGCTTAGAAGTTTGATTTTTTCACAGCACCTAGGGACAGTGGACCTGAGTATTTGATATAAATTTCAGCTTTATACCTCCACGCGTTCCTGATAAAAAGGGTCTTGACAGACGGACGGACGGACAACAAAGTTATCCTATAACGGTTCCGTTTCTTCCTTTCGACGTACGGAACCCTAAAAAAAGGCAAAAAAGAAAACACTAAACATTTATAACAAATGAGGTTACCATGCAGGCATAGGCTATAATACTCGTTTAGGTACCTTTTTTAAAGAGTGAACGCATGTTCCTCTCCCGGCTTTCCTTCCAGCAAATGTTGAAGCAACTCTGTGGGTAGAAGAGAAACCCCCCCAACTCTCTACTCCCCGTACTTAAGTCCAAGGACTTAAGGACATGACGCCGGGTTTTTTAGCTACTGGTAGTCCAGCACTATCTATTCTGGGTGTTCACGCCTTCTGGCCTATTTTTTTTTATAATCGTCGTCGGTGTCGGGGGACCGCTAAGGTCAATACTTTAAAAAATGCAACATATATACTGACGATGCTTGTATAAAAAAATATTACTAGGTACTTATACTAAATTAACTTAGGCTACTTTTGCGGGAAATCAGCCTAGTCCCCGCGGGATAGGGATAAACGAATTCTTCGCAGATGAAGTCGCGGGCAACAGCTAGGTAATGCATAATTATTTTTTACTTTTTAGTTGTCTTTTTTGTCGGCGTGTTTTATTCGGGCGTTTTTAATATAAGTTTTTTGTCAACTTCACTTGCATTGCCACCCAAACTACATTTGCATAGTTACCAAATTTCAAGTTGATGCCATAAACCGTTGAAGAGTTCTGTCCTGCGGAGACGATCCTGGCCGGACTACCAGATTATTGTATTGTCACGTATGCCAAATTTCACGTCAATCCGACTACTGGAAGTTGGTCGGATTTACCTTGCAAGATTTGACTACAGACAGACAACGGGACAGGTGAAACTAAATAAAAGCTTGTAAAAACCCCCGACTTTGAGAGAGAGAGAGATAGAGAGAGAAACATTTTTGCGGGGAGGGTTAAAAACAACTAAGCAAGGACCACCGACCAAGCAAGCAAGGATAACCGTTGGGGGAGAAAAGTCCTCGAGTGGCGACCACGAACCGGAAGACGAAGCGTTGGCAGGCCTCCCACCAGGTGGACTGACGACATCGTGAGAGTAGCGGGAAACCGGTGGATGCAAGTGGCGAGTTGTCGTTCATTGTGGCGTTCTAAGGGGGAGGCCTTTGTCCAGTGGACGTCTTCGGGCTGATGATGATGATGATGAAGCAAGGACCTAGTGTCATTGGCCCTTACATCATCATCATCCCAGCCTATATACGTCCCACTGCTGGGCACAGGCCTCCTCTCAGAACAAGAGGGCTTGGGCTATAGTTCCCACGCGGGCCCAGTGCGGATTGGGAACTTCACACGCACCATTGAATTGCTTCGCAGGTTTGGTTTGGTTTGGCCCTTACAGCGACTCAATAAAAAAAAACTACTCAGTTGAACTGGCGTCAAACACTTGTGCACTCGCCAGTCGTAAGGCCACCAACCCGCACAGCTGACCGTGGCGGCTCCATTAACATCGTGTTGACATGGAGTTGCTCAATAAGCTTGATAAATGACGAAGCCGTCACGAGAAACAAAAGCCGTGATGCGCTTGCGTTGATTAGCGAGCTTTTTTCCCAGGATATTGTGGAGTTTAAGTAATTCCAAGTAGGTCAGAAATATTGATTTTGATTAGAATAGCTAGAAAATATTTATTTTTGGACAACTGGATACTACCGACGGTGGAAAGGAGAAATTGACTAAGGGACGTTATTGTCAAAATTTTGAGATTTAGCTCAAACGTTAGAGAAAATTTTACTGATTCCGAACATGTGATATATCTTTAAAAAAAGTCGCTTAGTCAATTTCTCCTTTCATCATCATCAGCCCACAGCAGTCCACTGCTGGACATAGGCTTCTTCCATGGCGCGCCACCACACTCTGTCTTCAGCCCCTCGCATCCATCCGCCGCCAGCGACCCTCTAAGGTCGTCCGTCCACCGTGCCTCAGGACCCCCTATACTACGTTTTCCCGTCCGTGGTCTCCATTCGAGGACTCCTCTACTCCACCGTTCATCGGTCCTGCGACAGACGTGGCCAGCCCAACGCCACTTCAGCGAACTAATTCTCTCAGCAACGTCGGTGACTTTCGTTCTTTGTCGGATAATGTGATTTCGGATTTTATTAACCGACTTCAAAAAAAGGAGGACGTTATCAATTCGCTTGTATTTTTTTTATGTTTGTTACCTCAGAACGCCGTTATTTATAAACCGATTTGTTTTTTTTTGCGATCGTCTAGAAATGAATTCAATTAGGTCCCAGGTTAATTTAGTGAAACACAATTAATGATTACGAATATGAATCTATTCAACTATATTAAGGATAAATTCATTTTATTAACCCCCGACGCAAAAAAGAGGGGTGTTATAAGTTTAACCGCTATGTGTGTCTGTGTGAGTGTCTGTCTGTCTGTGACACCGTAGCTCTTAAACGGGTGGACCGATTTGAATGCGGTTTTTTTATTCGATAGCAGGTTTTCTAGCGATGGTTCTAAGACATGTTTTATCAAAATCGGTTTAGCCGTTTTTGAGATATTGAACTTTGAAGTGTCAAAGTCGGGGGTTTTCCGACTTTTTGTCTGTTAGGTTATTAGTAGCTTGAATCAGCTATTAAAGCACTTGATCGCTTGCGTCGAAAGAGCAAAAATTGCTATTGTCACTGCTGATACAAATTTTCCAATAAAAATGTCGCTTTTTGAAAATTTTTCAATCACTTTTAGTTCAGCCCTGGATGTGTTGACAGGAGCTATTCATTTGCCTTGTCATAAGGTATCTAGGGCTGTGCCGACGGCCATAGGTCACGGAAGCTCTCACGCTTTGACGTTACCTAATTCATCAATTAATGATTACGCATAGGTACAACACTATGTAACTGTACGCAGCTTAATACTTTCTCTTAGCAAAGATAAGACGTTTTGGCCTGGTGGCCCCATTTCCAATCATCATCATATCAGGCGTAAGACGTCCACTGTTCGACATAGGCCTCCCCCAAACCTCCAATTGCTTCGGTTGGTAGAAAACTCGCGGCTTTACTGGATCATCCGGCCATCTCGTTGGTGGACGTCCTACGCTGCCTTGCAATCCGCGGTCTACATTCGAGAACTTTTCGGCTCCAAAGGCTATCTGTTCTCCGTGCTATTATTGCTACGGCTTGCCCATTGCCACTTCAACGAGCTAAATTGCTTGGCTATGTTGGTGACCCGCGTTCTTCTACGTTCCTCCTGCTACTCATTTTTAGGGTTCCGTAGCCAAAATGGCAAAAACGGAACCCTTATAGTTTCGTCTGTCTGTCTGTCCGTCCGCGGCTTTGCTCAGGAACTATCAATGTTAGATAGCTGTAATTTTGCTTTAATATTATATGTAAACTATGCCGACAAAATGGCATAATAAAATGTTTATAAAAAATTTTTTTTAGAGTATCTCCCATGGACGTAAAGTGGGGTGTTTTTTTTTCTCATCCAACCTTGTTGTGTGGGGTATCGTTGGATAGGTCTCTTAAAACCATTAGGGGGTTGCTAATTCGATTCAGTGATTTGTCTGCAAAATATTTAACTGTAAAGTGCAAATTTTTCCCCCCTCTAAAATCTAAACCGATAAATAGAAAAAAATAGATATAATATTTATTCACTTGAACAGCGGTTACAGAGATGTTCGGTTGGTACACATAGAAATGAGCAGATGATGGGTGGAAAAAAGTGAAAAAATTCAGGATGGTAGTAAGTATATCAAACTTACAAGGAAAACTATAACGGTTAAGTTTTCTTGAGAATTATTAGTAGTTTAAGAGTAAATAGCAGCCTAAGGTATAAAATATACCTAAACTTGAAATATTCCGTACAAAGTACTGCTAGGCTCCGAGATACAGGCTCAGCCTAGTTCGGAGTCTGACGGACATTCCAATGTAAATAGATAAGCCATGTGTTTACAAATAAATTTATTATTAATCATCATCATCATCCCAGCCTATATACGTCCCACTGCTGGGCACAGGCCTCCTCTCAGAACAAGAATTATTAGTATTATTATTTTTATTAAATACGAAATCCTTGGAAAAATATTACTTAATTTTTTCGTATTAGCTACGGAACCCTATTTCGGGCGTGTCCGACACGCTCTTGGCCGGTTTTTTTGATTTTTAGTTTCCAATAACTATCGTTAATGCCATTAACTTAATGGCAACAGCGTTCGGCCGAAGACCGAGATGTCCACTGTTGAACAAGTCTGCCCCCCTAGAACACTACAATAAACGACAACTCGCCACTTGCATCCACCGGTTGCCCGCACTCTCGCGGTACCGTCAGGCTACCCTAGTGGGAGCCCACTCAATTAGTGGGATTAAAATTCATTTAGAAGTTTCTAACATATTTTTAACAAAATAATAAGTAGGAAGTTATTAAAATAAGACTCGCTTTTTTATATAAGTTTAGACAATGACCCATACAAAATCGCTTTATTGGCATAACGAATGATTTCCTTTGCCTGATTCTGTGAAAAATTGCATTACAAGCTTATGACACGGTTTTTTAACTGTCATAATTAATGAAACCTTGGTGGCCGTGTGATTTGATTTGCCTCTCAAAGGGTCGCGGGTTCGTGCCCGGACCCGCACCTTTAAGTTTTTTGGAACTTATATGCGAAACATTTGAAATTTATTACCAGTTTTACGGCACAGGTCGTGAGGGACACACACAACGGCGAAGAAATTTATGGAGTGTGTGAAGTTCCTAATCCGCACTGGGCCCGCGTGGCAACTACGGCCCTACCCTAATAACCCTAATATTTATTTCGCAAATACCTACTACTTCATGTTTTTTTTTGTTTTGTGTTTGTGTAATTTGCGAAGTGCGAAATAAATATTTTCTATTTCTATTTCTATTTTTCTATTTTACCCTCTTTTTGAGACGAGGCCCGTACCATGCAGTGGGCCGTACGTAGCCATATACAGGCTAAGGTGAGATTATATTGTATTAAAAAAGAATTATAAAAAATATATTCATTTATGAAAATTATATTCTAGATAATATTCCTAAATCATCATCAATTATATAAATTAATCACCATGCATCATGAGCAGCCTACAGCAGTCTACGTTTTCACGTCCGTGGTCTCCATTCTCTTCTTCTTCTTCAACCTTGATCTACCCAATGCTGAGTAAAGGTCTCTTCCATTTTAGACCATTCTGTGCGGTCCTGAGTTTTCCGCATCCAGTCCTTCCCAGCCGCTCGCACCAAATCGTCCGTCCATCTTGCTGGCTGCCTCCCCACATTCCTAAACCCCTTTCGTGGTCTCCACTCCAACAACTTTTTGCCCCATCTTCCATCGAGCCTACGGCAAATATGGCCCGCCCACTTCCACTTCCTAGAGGATATGGTTTTAGTTATGTCAGTTAGTCCCGTTCTCTTGAGTATTTCGGTGTTCCGGACGCGATCGCGTAGAGAAATCTTCAACATAGCTCTTTCCATAGCCCTTTGGGAGACTTTTAGTCGATGGACGAGCTGCCGAGTCAACGTCCAAGTCTCGGCTCCATAAACCATTACGGGCAGTACGCACTGTTCTAATGTGCGGCGCTTGAGGTTTAAAGCCACTCGTTTGTCCCTGAACACGTCGGATAGTTTCCACCGTTCATGCAGTCAATAAATTAATCGCAGTGAAATAAAATATCCGAGTACTGCCTTTTCGCAACGTACCTAACGTTTGGCAACCTGTTTCATTTCGCAACTTTTCATTTCGCAAACTCTAAAACTGTAAATATTTCAGGATTTATTTCAGGGCCATCGTGTATAACCCTTTAGGTTAGGTTAGGTTACTTTTATAAAAATCCTGATATATTTACAGTTTCAGATATATTTAACAGTTGGAAAATGAAAAGTTGCGGAATGAAACAGGTTGCCAAACGTTTTTCGCCGAAACATTAGTACCTAAACCTAAAATATCATAATGATCTTATTTTTTTACGTTGCCCTGGCCGTGCCACTTGCCACGTTAGCCACGTTGCCACTTAGATAGCGATGGTCAATTTTTTTTTTTTTTTTTTTTTTTTTTATTTGACTGGTTGGAAAACGAGCAAATGGGTCTCCTGATGGTAAGAGATCACCACCGCCCATAAACATCTGCAACACCAGGGGTATTGCAGACGCGTTGCCAACCTAGAGGCCTAAGATGGGATACCTCACGTGCCAGTAATTTCACCGGCTGTCTTACTCTCCACGCCGAAACACAACAGTTGCAAGCACTGCTGCTTCACGGCAGGATTAGCGAGCAAGATGGTGGTAGCAATCCGGGCGGACCTTGCACAAGGTCCTACCACCTGCAAAATTTATTAATGAAGTAGACGGAAGCAGTCGATTATGTAAAGCTCTTGTCTTGTCTAGTGTTGGAGGCAAACTCTAAGTCAACTTTGTTTATTTATCCAACTAGTCCACTAGTCGCTATAACATTTAATTGTTACCAAATTTCTATAACAACTCTCTCATGATAGCCATCTAGTAGGTGAGAGGCGTAAGAAAGTACGCCATTATGAAACATCATTGTATGAAATAGGACAATAAATATAATAGAATTATGCAAGGATCAAGTGGGTGTATAGTTAAATGACAAAAGCAGGTGCAGTATACATTAGCATTATAGCGTTTCTTGTTTATGTTACATCAAAGTAGTCTACACACGCGGTTTTACACGCTTAAACATTCCATTTCGCCTTTGAATTGGGTAGTAGACCGGTTAAAAAAAAATACTTTTAGGCCGTCCGTTACATTAGTTAACAGAAAATATTGGACAATAGCCGTTACCCGCGACTCCGTCCGTGTAAACTAAATTTTCCTAGATAAAAACTATCCTATGTCCTTCTCCGGGATTTAAGCTATCCGTATATCGAATTTCATCCAAATCGGTGCAGTGGTGTAGACGTGATGAAGTAACAAACAAACCAACAAACAAACAGACTTGCAAACTTCCGTATTTATAATCGTGTTGTGTTGTGAAGCTCTCTTTCTTTCTCTCTCTCTATAGCTTTGATGCGAAACAACACAAGCCGTCACAATCACAACACACTGCATCAGATAAATGTGAACGTAACCATATAAAATGTACGAAACCGATACCGTTCTGATGCGTCACGACACAACACGACAGATGATTGAATGCTGCTCAAAAAATTAAAAAGAAGCGCGTCAAAGTTCGTGACGTCAAGACGTGCTAAAGTATCGCACGTTGTGACGTTACGCGGAGCTTTAACTTTTTTTTTATTCGACTGGATGGCAAACGAGCAATTAGGTCTCCTGATGGTAAGAGATCACCACAGCCCATAAACACCTGCAACAACAGGGGTATTGCAGATGCGTTGCCAACCTAGAGGCCTAAGATGGGATACCTCAAGTGCCAGTAATTTCACCGGCTGTCTTACTCTCCACGCCGAAACACAACAGTGCAAGCACTGCTGCTTCTCGGCAGGATTAGCGAGCAAGATGGTGGTAGCAATCCGGGCGGACCTTGCACAAGGTCCTACCACCCCGGCGAACTTCGTACCGCCTATCAGTCAATGAATGTCGTGTTACAGATTAGCTGAACTTAATTTATGACTTTATGAAAGTAATACAATGAATACAAAATAAATATTAAGTTCACTACTTGATTAAGATAACAACACAAAAAGAAATAAGAAGTATGGAGCCAGCTTCCTGGGACAGTGTTTTCGGAGCGGTACAACTTAGGGATCTTTAAAAAAACCGGCCAAGAGCGTGTCGGACACGCCTGAAATAGAGTTCCGTAGCCATTTCGAAATTTTTTTTTTTAAAGTTTTTTATTGCACCATTTTGTCGGAATAGTTTACGTATATATTGGACGGACGGACAGACAGACATGGCGAAACTATAAGGGTTCCGTTTTTGCCATTTTGGCTCCGGAACCCTAAAAACGAGCCGATCAGTCTCTCAAAGGGCCGGCAACGCACCTGTGATGTTCTACCCCTCATGTTGACAGGTGTGGGCGGCGGTGATTGCTTCCCATGTGGTGACCCTCATGCTCGTTTTCCCCCTCTTATATTAAAAAAGTACTTACAAAAATTAACACAGTTTCGTATCGACGGGATGAACATTAAAATGTTTGACAGTTACGAAACCCATGAACATTTTGTATGGGAAAAAGTTTTTTCTTTTATTTTTATTTTTTCTTTAAATTTAAAATGTTTTTATTAGTTATTCTGCTATTTGGGGCGGCGACAATTAGAATAAATCACAAACCATGAAAATCGGTCGTGCCGTTCTCGAGTTATAAGTGTTCGAACAAACCCGACTTTATTTTATATATGTTGATTATTTATTAGTTTGGAGTACTCTAAACCGACGTGCATGCATGAAAAGATTGATGAACGTAGAGGAAGCGAGAGTTGTATGCCAGAATCGTAGCAAGTGGAAGGATGTAGTCTCTGCCTACCACGTTGGGACAGAGGCGTGATTTAATGTATGTATACATGTATGTATGATTAATTGACAAAAGAGAAAATATACTTGTCCAGTATATTTTCTGATAAAGTAACTGAAGGCCTGTTAGATTTGTTTAGGAGACTATATACACACACACACACAAACATCACGCCTGTATTCCCAAATGGGGTAGGTAGAGCACACGAAACGAACTCAAGTCAAACTTAAAACCTAAAATTGCTAAAAGAGGTATCTTTTATACCGATATTAAAATTAATGTATAAAAAAGTGTTTATTAAAAAAAAATGTGTATGTATTTTTAAATGTATTTTCTTTCTTTCTTTATATTTGTATAAAAAAATACGATTGTTTGTTATCGAGTCTGGGTCTCGTGTAATATGTATTTAAGTATGTATTTATCCATAATTAGTATATTTTTTATCGAGGGACTAAAATAAGCCAATATATACCCGAGGTGGCTATATATCCGAGGGTTTATATTGACTTTTAGTCTCGAGGTGAAAACTCTATTTTTCACTTCGATTGCGAGAAAATGCTTTCTGTGAAAGAATTAATGCGTTTCTTATTCCTTCAGTCAGTAAAACTTTCATAGGTTTTTAAATAAATCTTTCTAGATTTCGGCGGCAAAAGATTATCAATTGTCTTTTGCTCTTTGCTCGACATCGACATTGTGAGAATAATCAATTTATTTCAATCGTTTATCATTTACGCTCTACAACAAGTTCACAGTTTTCGCGGTAGTAAGTATTTTTTTCCAAACAGACACAAATAGATATAACAAAATCGCATAGGCGAAATGGTCCATACATAAACTGGAATAAATAGGATGGCGCCACCTTCTACGCGGAAAAAGCATAGAACTAAGACCACGTAGACTAAGAACGTAACATTTCCGTCATGAAAATGGTCCACACACAATCTTATTTCATGCCAAAAACTAAGCAAGTACTGGCTGTTTGAGTTTATCTAAGTCACTCGGAGTAAGTTAAAAAAAATATTACTTTTACTCCCTTGGGACTAAAGTACTCACTTTACTCCCGCCTCGTTAGGCTATATTGACCTACTTTTAGAGCATGAGAAGTGAAAATTAAATATGTTTATCTGTTGCCTAGTACCCATAGTACCTTTGCTTAGCTTGGACTAAGTCAGTGGTGTCAATTGTGTACCGTGAAATTTATTTATTTATTTTCGGTGCGACAATTACCTACTTTGCCTTTCACCCGCGACCTTATGATAGCATTTATGCAAGAAATGTGTGTTCATCCAGTTCCTCCACCACACTGTTAGAATACACACAAATTACACAAACCCATCTATCTCCACCACCAACACTACACTGACGCTTTTCAAACTCAACCAAAGCTTATCTTCAGAGCAACACAACAGTTCACCATCACCATGCTATCAGATGTTAGACCCTCATCTTTAACTAGAGTTTCATGTTCTATTTAATGTATATTTGTTTGTTTTCATTCATCCCAGCCTATATACGTCCCACTGCTGGGCACAGGCCTCCTCTCAGAACAAGAGGGCTTGGGCCATAGTTCCCACGCGGGCTCAGTGCGGATTGGGAACTTCGCACGCACCATTGAATCGCTTCGCAGGTTTGTGCAGGCTTCCTCACGATGTTTTCCTTCACCGCAAAGCTCGTGGTAAATTTCAAATGTAATTCCGCACATGAATTTTGAAAAACTCAGAGGTGCGAGCCGGGGTTCGTTCTGCTTGAGAGGCGATAGGTCAAACCACTAGGCCACCACGGCTTCTATGTTTTCATATTCATTTCATATTCGGAACAAAATAGTAAATATAAAATACTGTCCAAACAATCATACAAAATAGGCCAGCAACATTTTTATACAAAAATACAGATAACATACATTTTTCGAAAGGCATTTTAGTGCTCAACAGACCGGAATACTTACTAACATTCATGTCTATTACAAGTTAACTGTAATTTAGTTCTAAACTAATTACAATAAATGATTGTTAATTGCATGCAGTTTAAAAGTAACCCCTTATTATATGCATTTTCGTTAAACAGTTAACTTATTTTCTGGTTTAATGTGGCGTAACCAAGTTATGTAATTTGCTTTCAGTTAAATAGAATACGCGGGCCAGATGGGCCGGCAACGAACCAATGACTCTCCTCAAGTAGTTGGTGTTCATGGGCGTTGTGATAATCATTTCACATCAGATGACCCGCTTGTTTATTTGCCTACCTCGCATAATAAAAAAGATCACGTTTTTGTAGTCAAGTATTGCTCGACATATTTTGAACCAATATCCGAGATCATTATTGCTACCAATTAACTAAAGACTTTGAGTTTGAGTTTGAGATCCTATCAAATGAATATGTCGCTAAAGTCGGACTTTCAAGTTGACAGACACGTCTATTGGCCTTATTGTTTTATGACATGCAAACGATTGTCAACTTTAGGGTAGTAGACCACATATTTGGCTGATGGTACCTACGGTTGCCTATGTATATATTTTATATGTGTGTAGATATATTTTTGTTGGGTTTTAATACGAGTATTCCGATCTACGCACCACCTGTTGTAGTCTAGTTCTTACTTCTTTCTGTATAAAAGTTCGCCTGGAAGAGATCGCTCTTAAGCGATAAGGCCGCGTATTGTTTACCTTGTAATTTTTCTGTGTACTTTTTTTTCTGTATTGCTTACTATTTTTTGGCGTACAATAAAGAGTCATTGTATTGTATTTTATTGTATCCCGACTGCCTTAAAAGCTAAAAGGGAAAACAAGGTTAGTGATCTAAAACTTGTTCAGTAACTTAAAATTCAATAGTACTGATAGGATTAGTTTTATATTATCAGTGATTTTATCTTAAAATACAAACTTAAGCCCACGAACAATAGATACAAACAGCGACATTCACGGTGAACTGTAAAAAGTAAAGCTTTGCAAGATGGCCGCGTTAGGGTTCTTTTCCATCAGAGTGCTATGCTAAGCTATGCTGCGAGGATGTCAAAGCTACGCTACGAAACTATGTGACCGTTTCCACTACAGTAAACTGCTTCAACTTTGCCTTCTGGCCCCAACATTGCCTGATTCGATTTAGAGTCGATAACTTAGCACTCTTATAGGTTTTAAACTTTTATCTACACGGGAATTATTATTACAGGGGGATAAAAGTTTAAAAACCTAGAAGGGTGCTAGTTATCGACTCCAAATTTAATCAGGCAATGTTGGGGCCAGAGGGCAAAGTTGAACCAGTTCACGGTATGCTAAGCGATGTAGTAGCCGTTCAAGGAAGATCTTACTAATCCTACTAATATTATAAATGTGAAAGTTTGTGAGTGAGTGAGTATGTTTGTTACTTCTTCACGCTAAAACAGCTGGACGGATTTGGATGAATAGTTTATAACCTGGATTATAACAAAGGATATAAATCTCGAAATAACAACCGCTGGGCTTAGAGTCATTAACTTTGGTATATAGGTCTGGACTTCTGGAATAACACAAAGGCTACTTTTTATCCCAACAGGATAGGAATAAAATCTCGAAAGAACAACCGCTGGGCTTAGAGTCGTTAACTTTGGTATATAGGTAGCTGAACTTCTGGAACAACACATAGGCTACTTTTTATCCCGATATTCTTACGTTATAAAGTTGCGCTGCCGCGAAGGAGCTGTGCAAGGAAAATCGAGCTATGCGCTATACTCTGCACATAGCTATACCACTCACTACCATCCATAGCTCATAGCACGCACCCACATCACGCTGAGCACGCTTCTAGAGCACGCGTCTGTCCATATTATTCATTCATCATCATATCAGTCGTAGCGTCGTGGGACGTCCACTGTTGGACATAAGCCTCCCCTATAGACCTCTAGTTGCCTCGGTTGGAAACGTAGAAGAACGAGGATCACTGACATAGGCAAGCGAATTAGCTCGTCGGCCAACACTATGCTGAGCTGGGACCGCTTCGCGATTTCGCATATTGTTGTTTTTAATGTATTTTTATTATGTTTTGTGCGAATAGCGAATAAATATTTCTATTTCTATTTCTATTTCTCGTTGAAGTGGCAATGGGCAGGTCATTAGCACGGAGAAAAGATGGCCGTTGGGACCGAAAAGTTTCCGCAGATCGGCTAACGCAGCGTAGGACGTCTACCAACGAGATGGACGGATGACCTGGTTAAAGCCGCAGCTTCACGGTGGATGTAGGATGATGCCAACCGAAGCAACTGAAGGTTTATTTATTAGCGTCGGCCGCAAGGTTAACATCATGCTGAGTTGGAACCATTTTGTGACAAAATTTGTCTCAATTTCCGTTTTTGTTTTTCTTTGTTTTGTAAAATGTCACGAATAAATATTTTACTTTCTTTCTTTTTTTTTCTATTATTTATCTATAAACGAATGAAAATTTACAGCATTACCGTTCATACCAATTCACTGTAAATTTAAAAACATAGCTTAGTGGAGCCCGTTTCCATCAGTACTATTACATATTACAATACAATACAATGACTCTTTATTGTACACTATAAAAAAGAGAAATATCAAAAACAGGTACCTACATAGAGAGAAAAATTACAAATTATTATACTATGTGAACCAATGAACATGATTGGTGGATATCAAACGCATCCATAAGCACCGCAGCAAAGCACATCTCTAGTGGAAAGGCACCCTTAGTTCCGTTTTCTGCCACGTTCATTGAGATCTTTATCGCACTATCTCTTTGCAAATATTAGACGACATTGCAAAATATATTCCTTAAATAATTTTGACATTTCCATTTCCGTTACATGGTTGCGCTAATAACAAAAGCGTAAAACTGAAAGTTCTTTGTTAGCATCCCTCTAACAGTCGTTTGTGTTACAAATTAAGAAGCGGCCACACCGCTGCTCGAAATACGGAGACGGTACGGAATCGCAGGGCGTGCCGAGCGTCAGGACTGTTAGAGCCAGGATCCGTGCAGTGTATTGCCAACAGGATTTCGTGATGCATTGAAATTAAACTCGACACGTTTCTATTCACCGATTTATACTTATTGTCTCAGCATATACTTATTATTACACAATGAATTACACTTCATCATCCCAGCCTATATACGTCCCACTGCTGGGCACAGGCCTCCTCTCAGAACAAGAGGGCTTGGGCCATAGTTCCCACGCGGGCCCAGTGCGGATTGGGAACTTCACACGCACCATTGAATTGCTTCGCAGATTTGTGCAGGTTTCCTCACGATGTTTTCCTTCACCGCAAAGCTCGTGGTAAATTTAAAATGTAATTCCGCACATGAATTTCGAAAAACTCAGAGGTGCGAGCCGGGGTTTGAACCCACGACCCTCTGCTTGAGAGGCGAAAGGTCAAACCACTAGGCCACCACGGCTTTTTTACACAAATTACACTTATGAATGATGAATTACACTTATTTAAGAATAAATTAGCTATTATATGTACACCAAGTTTATACAAGCACGTACGACAGCGAGCAGCATCCGAAAGGTAAGAAGAGAGCGGAAGCGAACAGCCATATTTTTAAAGTACTAGCTTTTGCCCGCGACTTCGTCCGCGTGGAATAGTAACTTTGGGAAGTATTTAATTTATTTAGGATACCTATTTTGCCAATAATTAGCACATAGAAACTTCTACGGTTTACTGAAAATAATGTATTTTAAAACATTGCTATAAATATACCTAAACTATTTTTTTTTGTTTTTCCATCCATCCATCCATCCATCCATTCATGCATGTTCTTTGGTAAATCATAAATATTTTGCGGGAAGCCACATTTTAGCAATACGACGTGTATTCTACCCTGCCAACATAAAATGTTTACTTAATTCTTCATAGTGAACTCTTGACACCTAACGTCCTTTATTGTAAGTTAGGAGGGTAGGATAATAATTAAGACGGCATTTTTACTAAGCATAGCTACACATATTTCCGATAAATGTACATATAGTAATTTGTTAGACTCTTTATCTCGTAAAGCGGAGTATCGGTATCGAGTTGAAATTCAAACCCTAAACTCTGGTCAATAGGCCCGAAAGCTGTGAAAAAATCAAACTTCTAAGTCAAGTCAATTAAAAGCTACAGTCATTAAAAGGTGTTTCCAAATCGCCTTAACAGAAAAAGTAATAGGGTACTTCCGGCTGTCCTGGAAACTTGGAATTTTGCATAAAGGTAGCTCTTATAGCTCAATAAATAAGAAAAATCTGAAAATTATAATTTTTCATGTCTGACTGTCTATGTCAATAGGCCATCTAAAATGACCCCACATTGGGTACATTTTGCTTGAGCTTAGAAGGCTCTACTAACACTGTATCATCCCCTCTGCTAACATCACCTCAAAGGTAAAATTTTCAAAATCGCTTGAACAAATATCCATTTATTCCTTATAAGTGCCCAAATGCCAAGTTTCATAAAGAACTATCGATTTATCTTCGACAATGACGATCTTCCATATAAAGTTTCATCCTCTATTTCACCCCCTCACAGGAAGAATTATAAAAAACGCGCTAATAAATATCTATTTATCTCTTATGACATGTCCAAATGCCAAGTTTCATGAAAAACCATCGATTTATCTTCGACAACGACCGTCTTCCATATAAAGTTTCATCCCCTATTCACCCCCTCACAGGAAGAATTAAAAAAAACGCGCTAACAAATATATATTTATCTCTTATCACGTGCCCAAATGCCAAGTTTCATAGAGAACCATTGATTTATCTTCGACAATGACGATCTTCCATATAAACTTTCATCCCCTATTTCACCCCCTCACAGGAAGAAATAAAAAAACGCGCGAACAAATATCTATTTACTTCTTATCACGTGCCGAAATGGCAAGTTTAAGAAAGATTCATCGCTTTATCTTTGATAATGACGACCTTCCATATAAATTTTTCATCCCCTATTTCACCCCCTCATAGGTCAAATTTTCAAAAAAGCTCAAACAAATATCGATTTATTTCTTATTAAGTGCCTAAAAGCCAAGTTTCATGGTTTTATCTTCGACAACGACGAACTTCCACCTTATAAACTTTCATCCCCTATTTTAACCCCTTAAAGCCTTTTTTTCGCAAAAAAAGATAGCCTATGTTCTTTCCCAAGGTCTATTCTATGTCTGTACCAAATTTCATCAAAATCGGTTCAGCGGTTTAGGCGTGAAAGCGTAACAGACAGACAGACAGACAGACAGACAGACAGACAGACAGAGTTACTTTCGCATTTATAATATTATATAGTAAATATAGTAATATAGTATATAGTATATATAGTATATAGTATAGTATTATAGTATATAGTATATATAGTATATATAGTATATAGTATATATATATAGTATATAGTATATATAGTATATAGTATGGATTAAGTGCCTAAAAGCCAAGTTTCATGGTTTCATCTTCGACAACGACGAAATTCCACCTTATAAACTTTCATCCCCTATTTTAACCCCTTAAAGCCTTTTTTTCATAAAAAAAAATTAAGCTATGTTCTTTCCCAAGGTCTATTCTATGTCTGTACCAAATTTCATCAAAATCGGTTCAGCGGTTTAGGCGTGAAAGCGTAACAGAAAGACAGACAGACAGACAGACAGACAGAGTTACTTTCGCATTTATAATATTAGTATGGAGTATGGATAGTATGGATTAAGTGCCTAAAAGCCAAGTTTCATGACGACGAACTTCCACCTTATAAACTTTCATCCCCTATTTTAACCCCTTAAAGCCTTTTTTTCGCAAAAAAAGATAGCCTATGTTCTTTCCCAAGGTCTATTCTTTGTCTGTACCAAATTTCATCAAAATCGGTTCAGCGGTTTAGGCGTGAAAGCGTAACAGACAGGCAGACAGACAGACAGAGTTACTTTCGCATTTATAATATTAGTATGGATAAATTTGAAAGATACTCTATCAATGTCACTTAAGTTATTTGAGGTAGTGTAAGAGAAGTCCGACGAGCACATTCGCCAACGAACCAAAGTTACCGACATCGGTAGGAAAGTGGCATGATAGATGGAGCCAGTAAACGCTACACTGGAGACCCCGAACTGTAAGCCGAAACGTAGGAAGACCACCAGCTAGATGGGCGGATGACATAAGACAGCAGGACCAACCTGGACAAGATTTGCCGCATCTAGGTCAACATGGAAATCCATGGATGAGGAATATGTCCAGCAGCAGTGGACAAATACATCCTGAGAAGAAGAAGAAGAAGAAGAGAAGCCAATCATGCTTATTTATCCTTTACCTATTTCCAAAAAAAACTTTACCGCATGCTCTACTCTACAAGCAAAGCCGTGGCGTTTACGGCACGTCACTGCGATTCCGCTTCCACAGCGGCAGCGCACTGTGAGCACCGGTGTGGGGGCATGCTATAAAATCATGACGCTGACAGCACGTCACTGCGATTCCGTACCGTTTCTGTATTTCTAGCAGCGGTGTGGCCGCTCCTTTACGGCTTCAAAACCGGCATGTCATTGTTGATTTCATCTCACGTTATTGACATAAACATTTAATTGTAATTGTCATTAAAATGAAACTGTAACAAGAGTTTTGTTCAGTTGTTGAAATAAATACGGAGCCAAAAGTTGGATGTCAATTTGAAATTAGGGGTTCGTTCGTTTTCGGTTTCCTTAACACATGCACAAGCGACAAGCACAAAGGGACAAAGGATGAATCTGCCCAGATATTTTGTCAACTCTAATTTCGAGTTTTGTAATGGAAAAAAAACTCCAGCTAATTTTTAAACTATTTTGCTACTTTTAGGGGCTGTTTCACCATACAAATACAAATAATTTATTTGTCAAACATAGGTTAAAATAGTTGGTACATTAATCATAGACTTGTATCACTATGCTGCGCCCAAGGGCATACAAATATAAAGGTCTTGTAGGTAGGCACATCCATTGATTAGTGTTAACTGGTGGTTAGGTGTGATGCCGTCTCTATTTGTTTTGTTCGAATAGACGGTGACGGTATCACATTTAACCGTTGGTTAACGCTAATCAATGGATGGTGAAACAGCCCCTTAAAAAGTAAGTTTAGCAAGTATATTTTTCAGTCACTTTTGAAATTTTACTGTTTTTGGAGTCCAAGATGTAAATGTAAATGAACTAGGTACTACTATAAAGAATAACTTTGATCACCCGTGACCAAAAAAAAAAGAGTGAGCAAAGTAATTGTTTTTAGTTTATTGATATGGACATCCGCAACGTAGCGCCAGATACACTAGACTACTACTACTAAGTTACTAGTAAATTTTGCAATTTAATTTTATTCAGCAACTTTCATTGCTGACTGTACAAAACATGAGCCTTAACTTATATAGATAAATAAATAAATATAAGGGCGCGACAAAGTTCGCATAATTTTCCCAAGTCAGAATTATTATTTGACATAATTTTTTTCCCACTGAAATCTTAAAATTTTAAATCATCTTATAGAAAACTGTAGTTTAGGGTACGTTTGCTTTATAACAATTCTGAACTATTATTGGACTCGAGTTTTGACAAACGATATATTCTGACTTTCAATCAAAAAAGTATGTAGCAAAATCAATAAATTTGTATTTGTCTTAAAGAAAATAAGACTTGTAATATCACACAAAACTGCATTGCTTGTTTATTATGGGTACGTGTGTTCCGCTCTTAGATATGGTACTATTTTGAGGGGCAACGCGTCAGATGTCGATAGAGTATTCATCTCACAAAAACGGTGTATAAGGGCTATATGGGGTTTAGAACCCACTGATTCATGTAAACCAATTTTCCGGGAAAATAAGATTCTGACGCTTAACTGCCTATACATTTTGGAGGCGTGTACATTTGTAAGAAAGCACATGGGACTATTTATAATGAAAGACAATCACAATAAACGAATGACTACACAAAAGCCATTGAAGTTACCTGTAACCAAATTGAGCCTTTTTAAAAAGAATTCGTATTAGGTACATGCTAAGTAAAATTTATAATACGGTACCCAAAACTATTATAAATTTAACTGGAAATATGTTTTATACTAAGCTTAGACAATGGTTGCAAATATAATGCTATTATTCTATAAGTGAATTTTTCGAAAAAAATAAATTATTAACATTGTTATTACCATACATTTGTCAAATTATATTTGATTATTTAAGTAATTTTTGTATGCCCCTAAGGGCTGAGCGGCTGTATTATGACATAAATAATAACATCTTGACATGATGTAACCCGTTCAATACAAAAAAAAGGATTTCATTTCAATAATCGATGTGGACCGATATTATAAGCTCTATAGACGACGTTTTGAACAAAGCAAGAAGACAATAATAGTAGATTATTGTCGTGGCCTGGAAGTAGGCAATTGCTGGCTGAGTATGAGTATTAAACGGACGAGCTTGCGAGTCCGTTTAACTAATACGAAGCCAACAATTGCTATTCCAGCCGAGACTAATATAAAGCTTTTCTCAAAAATGGTGAATAATTCTGAAATAGAATAAACTTTTTCTCAAAATATATTATAAAATTTAATTTTGTTACAATATTTTTTTTATGCTTTCCCGCCTTTTTTCATTAAAAATAAACTGCAGGTGTATTTTTCCACCGAAAACACCACAAGCTATTTCAAACCGAAAAAGTCCGGAGTTCCAACAAAATATCTAATACCGGCCATTAGACTGGCTGTATACGACTTGTGCCAACATTTCCATGGCCTTTTTAACTTAAAAAAAAAATGTGACTGATTGCAGGCGCGCTAATTCATTATTGTCGAGCTAGCGCGCCTGCAATCTTTTTAACTTTTTAATTTTTCGCTGACCATATACTATGCACTTCACTTTCTGATATGTAAAGAATAATGTCAACTTTTACGGACATTAGAAAAGTTAATAAGTATATTTTCTGAGTTATTATTGAAGCCAGTAAAGTTGCCATTAGGTTCAGCTCGTTACCCTTTGCTAGTAACGTCATTATAACTATATCCGCGTAGTCATCCTCGGCCGTACGCTATAGTCATTTGCAAATGTAGATGGCAGCTGCATCAACGTATTATAGGTATAGGTATCGGAAGTATTTTGAAATCCCACTTTTTTTTTATTCGACTGGATGGCCAACGAGCAAGTGGGTCTCCTGATGGTAAGAGATCACCACCGCCCATAAACATCTGCAACACCAGGGGAGATGCAACAAGATGGAATACTCACGTGCCAGTAATTTCATCGGCTGTTTTCCTACCATAAGCACTGCTGCTTCACGCCAGGATTAGCGAGCAATATGGTGGACTCCCCACTAATATTATAAATGCGAAAGTTTATGAAATTCGGTATCCAGATAGTTTGAGTCCTGGGGAAGGATATATTATGATAGTTTTTATCCCAGAAAATTGCATAGTTCCCGCGGGATAGTCATAAACGAATTCTAGGCGGACGGAGTCGCTGACAACAGCTGGTAAATAATATCGGAACGAAAGTATTTTGAGACAAACATAAATCATCCCACCCTGCCTTCATACGTGCCACTGCTGGGTACAGGCCTCCTCTCAGAAGAGTGTTTGGCCGTTTCTCCCTCGGGCCCGATGCGCATTGGAAACTTCACATACACTATTGAATTGCTTCGCAGGTGTGTGCAGGTTTCACCGTAAAGCTCGTGTGGTGTTGGGCGTTAAGGAAACGTGTAGCTCGGTTAAAGAGTAGTTTATTAATGAGAACTTAAGCCTAAGAGTACATGATAATATAGGGATGGAGTGGAGGTGTGTGCGTGCACACTACACTCGTGGCAAATTTCAAATGTTTTATCCCCGGGTTTGAACCCACGATCCTGATTGAGAAGCCATAGCTGGAGGTTTATGGGGAGGAGTATTACCAACAGTGGACGTCTTTACAGCTAGTATGATGGTGGTGATGATGATGACATCACATAGTTTAATGTACGAAATGGTGATAGGTACTCAAGTCGTGCTTCAAATGGGTCGTGGGATGTCTTTATTTCTTAACACGCCATAAATACTAATTGTCGCCAAATAAAACAAAACAGGACAATTTAAAAGCGTCCAAATGGAGATAAATCAGTTCCGTCCATTGTCTAAATTTACGCAAAACCTAAATCCGATTGTATTTCGCGCTAATTGCTGAATCCTCATTAATTGGCGTCGGCCCCCCCGAAAGTAGTGGAAAACTGCACGATTTAACAGACCTCTCTCTCCAAGTTAGCTGCTAAGATCTAGAGATCTAAATAAGCTGGTTGTTGCTCCACTTTAAGTTGGCCACTCTTGATGTGTTCGCGGTTTGAAATGAAAGTTCTTAGTATACTGGTGGTTGAGGCAACGAAGAGGTTATAAGCGTGGTGTATGCTTCGCACGCGTGCATTCATCTTTCGACCTCTCGTCCAATCATAGCGCGTTATTTTTATTCGGAAATTAAAAAAGAAAACAAGTGACTGTAGTGTTGTGATTGCTGGCTGGTTTTTACGTGTTTTGAGTTTCAAATTGTTAAGGTAAGTACTTTACGGATATCCGTTGTTACTTATTAAGAAAATTGGTCAATATTGTGTCCTATTGTTTAGTTTTTTTTTTCAGGACAAGTAAAATACTTTTAAATAAATGTAGACACCCTACATAATTTCTAAGATCTAGTACCAAGTTAATTTGCTTTTATTTAAGTTTAAACAGAGCTTAAATTTAATTTATTTCGTTTTTTTTTCGCAAAACAGCTTTAAAATTTATCAGTGTTCAAATTTACTAAAATGAAGAAGCGTCTTCCTTTACTCACTTACTTACTTTAAAGACCAACAATAATTATAAATTGACGCTGTATTTGTAAAGTACGCAACGGCAAAACGAAAATGTTTTTTTTTTTTTCAAAATTTGTGTAGACTACTTTGACATACAAATTATTTTTATAGACATAAAGCCAGACACTGCAAGAATGAGGTAATTAACTGTATCAAGAATGTAATTACATTCGGTATAATTACGTCTTTCTTCAATAAATACCCTGAGAGTCTACATCGAGGGCATTAGATCACACTTCTGTTGCTGTCATTTCTTCTTCATGTTACATTCAGATCTAATATCTTTAGGTATGTGAATTCTTGAGAACAAAATTTGAATAATGCTCGTTATTTTCATTAAACATCTAAAGACGTATTGCATAAATCTAAAACTTTTTTTACTAATGTAATTGCGTGGTATAGATAGGTAAACGTCTAGAAACGGTTCTAATAATAATTAATCTGTTGCTGAAAAGTAGGCTTCTACGTAATAACCTTTTTGCCATTATAAGGTGGAAGGAATTAAGTAGGTACTTATCATGTTTCTATGACAACTGTAATATAGAATTAATTATAGAATAATCATCCAAATATTTTTCTTTTATATTTAACATTAATTAAGCTTGTGCAGAAAACTGTGATAGTTTTCATGCTACGTCTTCCTTATAATATTATGTTATATTATATATTATAGGAATGTAGTAAAATCCCGTATTTTCGGTTTACTCGAGCGAAACCGAAGAAAAAGGCTTAGCGTATTTGTATTCAAAAGAAATAAATTATTTATTCGTAACATTACAAAAACATAAATAAACAAATAAAAATACGTATCACGGTCACGAAATCCTCTCAAATCAGCTACGGAATTGGTGAATTCTGAAAAGCATTTGCAGGTGTGTTTATTCAAACTGGCCTAATCATGTGCTCACGCGTAAATCATTAGATCCCGCAGTTGAATTGAAATTCCCGCATTTTACGGAATCCCCGCGTGAATTCCCAAAAAAATACATCGTACTCTTTATTGACGATATTATACAACAGTAGATATAGTTACATATTTAGTTTTAGTTTTGTAACTTAGGGGCCCCATACATCCCTGTATTATTATTGTTCTTTTCATGTAATTTTATACTGTAGATTTTAAGTATTTTATTTTTTAATTATTTTATTTAAAAAATATACTTTCTGCCAAGTTTGTTACGGCGCATTATTCTTGGCAATGATGGACGATGGTCCTTCCGAAAGCGCTGGTAAATAAAAAAAATGACGTGTAAAAGTGCCCATATTGTGGCCTATTTACTGAATAAATGAGTTGAATGATTCGATGAGATTTCGAGATTTTTCCTTGATCCCGTGGGAATATTCAGATAAAAGATAGCGTATGTGTTATTCTAGATGTACAGCTTTCTACATATCAAATTTCAACCAAATCTGACCAGTTGGTTTAGCATGAAAGGGTAACAAACATACACACATACAACATTTTGCGTTTATAATAGTAGTAGTAGGAATTAGTACTTTTCGTGCTGCTTCCAGAATCCATTTTATTCTTTTCATACAGATTGAATGAAATTTTCAATGTATATACAATGCAACACTAAATTAACAGCACACTGATAGTAAATAAATAAGCCGTGGTGGCCTAGTGGTTTGACCTATCGCCTCTCAAACAGAGGGTCGTGGGTTCAAACCCCGGCTCGCACCTCTGAGTTTTTCGAAATTCATGTGCGGAATTACATTTGAAATTTACCACGAGCTTTGCGGTGAAGGAAAACATCGTGAGGAAACCTGCACAAACCTGCGAAGCAATTCAACGGTGCGTGTGAAGTTCCCAATCCGCACTGGGCCCGCGTGGGAACTATGGCCCAAGCCCTCTTGTTCTGAGAGGAGGCCTGTGCCCAGCAGTGGGACGTATATAGGCTGGGATGATGATGATAGTAATTGTTTATCTTAAAGATATGACAAATAATTTAAAGGCCCCCGTACCAAAGAGCTTCGTACCATGAGACAACGATAACAGCATCATTTCCAGGGATATGCACATATGTATAATGGGCATATGTTCAGGGAGAGGTTAAAGAAATTATGGCTTGCCACTGACACCTGAGGCGAGACTGTGTCCGCTTTTGTAATATGTTTTACTTGTTTTATGTCTGTTTTAATGTAAATAATTTTGTATTTATTTTCTTTCTTTTTTGAGTATTTCTGTTTTTCTCTTTACCGCACGTAATTTTACCTGTCTGCTTATTCTCTATGTAATAAATTGTCATCTCTTAATTAGGTTAGCTGGAAGAGATCCCTTTTTACAACATTCAGTTAGTAGCGTATAAAAGGTTTCCAATAAGGTCAAGAACAAAAAGTTTCTTTCTATTTTTCGTACAAGGAAAAAATATGAAAAGAGTAACCGCCATTTCATACTTGTGGTTATGCGCCTATTGTAATATAAAGTTACAAGACTCATGCGCAACTCTGTATTTACTGGCAAGTTACGCATATATTATATCCACCATGCCTTAATACTTATTTTATTAATTTACTAGCTGTTGCCCGAGGCTTCACCCCCGTTATTTTTTTTTCTGTATTTTCTTCCATAGAAACCTTCTCCTGACAGTAATGAACACAACAAAAAAAGAATAAGCGAAATCGGACCAGTCGTTCCCGAGATTTGCGCTTAGCAACACATTTTACGATTCATTTTTATTTATATATATAGATAGATTGAATCAGGACTTACTTTGCGGAGGTCCATATCAATGAACTGTATTAATTGCAAAGTAATTGTTTTAGTTCACTTATTTTGTTCAAAATGTGAATAAAATATTTAGTTTATTTTCATTTAAAAAGAGCTGATTGCTTTCTTAAGCAAAGAGCTCGCCTGTAAAATTATATTTTAGCTGGTTATATTTTTCAACTCCTGATCACCGATTAAAATCACCGTGTTTATTTGTATTTTTGCATTATACTCGTACAGGACCAACAGTCGCCCTTAAAAAATAACGTACCTAATGTAATGACCGACTTATTCGGACGTCATTAGTTCAAATGATCGCACACGCAATTTACCATCATCGTTATGATCTTATGAAAATGCAATTTTATCTCTTTGTGTTAAAGTTGTTATTTTATTGCAAAGATTCAGATGATTTGATTGATGTAGGATTAATGATGCTTCAGTTCTTCAGCTTCGTTCAACGTCGATTTATTATAGTAACGTCATTTATTACTTCGTTATTGTTACATTTAAGTTATTTAGGAGGAGTGTTGAAATAAGTAAATATCATGGGACGATTGACACCAATTGGCCTAGTCGCAAACTAAGCAAAGCTTGTACTGTGTACTAGGCAACAATATACTTATCTAAATAAATACATTATCATCATCATCATCTCAGCCGTAGGACGTCCACTATTGGACATAGGAGTATTTCTCAAAAAGTTTTCCCGTCATGAACTTGATAAGAAATGTTTTGTCAAGAAATTATTAACCCTAAGGACGAGATCATAAAACATAAACTACATAAAACATCCAAAATTTCTTGACGTCAGGAAAACGTCACGAAATCTTGTGAGGAAAAAAATCGTAATTTTGAAACTACATAAAACTTTCTATTGGATCCATTATCAGATTATCTGACTTTTCATCACTTTTACCACAAGGTTTTGTTTATATTTAAAAAACAATATTGCTTATTTTTTGTGGTGAAAGAGCGTCACGATTTTTTTTTTCAAATAAGTGGACAACTGAAAAATTGAAAAATGGACAACTTTTTGAGAAATAGTCATAGGCCTCCTCCAGAAACCTAATACATAGTTAAATATATATTTAATGTCCAAGACTCGAGATAACATTCGTATTTTTCATACAAATATCTGCCCTGACTGAGGATCCAACCCTCACAGGGCCAGTAATATATGTATGAGAAATACGAATGTTTGTGCTCAAGTATTGGATGATATATGAGTAGGTATATAAGTATGTTAATCCGTTGCCAAGTATTCATATTAGATACACGCTTTGCAATGTAATGAAATGTGACTTTGATTTAATTAATTTGGTTTGACATAGATAGACAGTTTAATTTAATTGGATGTGATGTGTTAATTTGAAATGAAACAGAATTTAATTAATTAATTAGGCAGTGTACATGAATGTCATGGAAATTAATGTAATAATAATATCTTATCTGTTTACTACCATAGTCTCATAAGAATATTGTGTACACTAACAATACTTGGATCTACTCAGTTATCAGAAAAAAAATTTTTTTTTGACTAGTTTGGGCTAAGTCAATTGGTGTCAATTGTCCCATGACTTATTTACATATACCTAGTTAAAAGAAATCAAAAATAACTCGGTGTATCGATACAAGTACCGGGTACCCTCCTCGCCTCGTCATAAGGAGTAGTGAAATCGAAAGTCGGGTCTTGGGGCGAGGGTCAGCGAAAGCCGGGCCTAGAACTTGTGATTGCCATCCGCAATGTTTAATGTCACAAGTACAGTCGGGGGCATAAATATCTGTACAGCCTTAGCGTCAAATACTTATATTATGTATACTAACATCGACCTTACGGTTAGTGGCGTGAAGGTGTATATATATTTTTAACGTGTTGGTCACGTACATTATATTTATGTACAGACTGTACAGTCAACCAATACAATACAGGGTATCTCTGACCATAGGTAGGCCTTTAAATTCTAGGTTCGATTTTACTGACATACTCGTACTAAGACTAAGCTATTTTTGTTTTGTAACATTTTCAAATAACTTGAATTTAGACATTCATCACCCCAGCCTACGTACCACTGCTGGGCACAGGCCTCCTTGCAGAACCCTCTCCTTCTTTGGGCCGTAGTTCCATGCGGGCCCAGCGCGGATTGGGAATTTCGCACACACCATTGAATTGCTTCACAGGTTTGTGCAGGTCCTCACGATGTTTTCCTTCACCGTAAGGCTGCAGCTCCACCGAGGACACGAGCGGAGCGGAGAGGAGACGCGAAGGGATCCAATCCACCAATCATTAGTTGAATCCACATCTCGTCTCCGCCTCATTATCATCAGACGTGTAGGGATTGGTCGATCCCTACAAGTCTCCTCTTGGCTCCGCTCGTGTCCGCCTCAGTGGAGCCGCAGCTTTAAGCTCGTGGTAAATTTCAAATGTGATTTCGCACATGAATTTCAGAAAACTCACTCAGGGTTTGAACCCACGGTCGCACCGTTGCACGATGCGCATGCCCACCGCTAATAGACTTGTGACGACACAATTTCACGGTCTTTGAAATCAATAGGCTAATGTCTTCAATTCAATTCAATTCTTAAAAGTATAGCTCCATCAATACTATCGATGATTCCGCCAATGTCGAGGTTGGAAAAGACACTATCGGTTAGCCGTTGTACGGTAGCTTCAGCGTGCGGTAGGCTAATGTCTTCAAAGCACGAAACAGTCTGTCAAGAAAACAGTCGAGTAAAAATATAATCAAATTCAAAAATCGTCCCTGAGACTTGCATGATTGCTCAAAAGCAAGTTCGTACTCCGAATCAAACTTGGCCGATTTTTGTGTGGCTGTGCCCACAACCTTTTTTGAGGGCTGGATCCGCGCCTGACGATCCTCAGCTTGAGAGCTTAGGTCATAAATCAATCCAGCGCTGTTTAAATCTCAATGTACTTACCTATTAGCTACCCAGCGATACCAAACGTTGCAAAATCACAAACAACTCAAAATTAGTTCGAACTTAATTGCAGCAAACAACCTGTAATGCACGGAGATGCACTCTTGCGCATCTTAGCAATCATTCCATTAGGTACTTACCAATGGCGGTAAACGCCAAGCCAATTGAGTTGACTTGAACATAGAGGAATCAGATATTATGTTCTTTACTTTATTTTGCCTACCTTTTGAGTGCTTTACCCGAAGCCCGAAGCCCAAAGCCAAAAGGGTTATGTTTTTGAGTGAATGTATGTTTGTATGTATGTAGTCATTGTAAATAGGCTCCTTTACGATATTTTATTGTAGCAGTCTAAGCCAGGAGATTGCGGGGGAGATCGTGAGGAAACCTACACAAACTTGTATAGCTGAAGTATCTATATGTGAAGTCGCCAATCCGCACAGGGCCAACGTAGGAACTATAAGCCAAACTCTCTCATTCTGAAAGGAGGCATGTGCCACAAGATTATACACCCAGCTGGCTTTTCAGCCAGACAGGCAGACAAGCGTCTAGCGTCTTCTTCTTATTCTTAGCTCTGTGGTTTGAACTGACGACGAACTATGCAATAGTTGTGCGATGTACAGAATACGAGAAATTCACAATTAAATATTATAAGAGTTAACACTCGTCTCTAGAGTCATGGTGTGGAGCGTGCTTACGCAATGAGGGCTATCGCGTATGAATTCGCCGCTAGAGGCGCTAGTGTAGCTTGAGGTGTCCGAAATGTCAAATCTCATAGTTTTTGGGTGAGCTACGCGAATTTATTTATAATTAGAATAATTTTGAGAATATTTTGCAATATCTGAAATTAATTATGGCAATAATTAATTATTATATGCGTTACGGGGCTATAAATGTCTGTGTTTTGAGACAGTTATGTCTTTCGGAAACTTTTGTCCTCCCTTTTTTCCGAACAAAACGGGACTACGCAACACTGTGGTTGCTCGATATTTTTATGGTACGGTTTTAAGGTGTATTAAATATGAGTTTAGTCTAAACTTTATTTTCACGCCCGTAATAACAGACTTTGAAAGCCACACTTAAAAACCTCACGCCACAGTGGCGCCATCTAGAAAGATAAAAAACGATAGTCCTCATTACACCAAAGTGCTCTGAGCTAGTTCCTTCAAACAACTTGATCGTGGAAATGGAACTTGGAAACTTTTTTGCACGTTTTATTTAACTTGCAACATTCATCCCATCAACATCATCATCATCAGCCGGAAGCCTTCCACCGCTGAACAAAGGCCTTCCCATTAGAATTCTACAATAAACAACAACTCGCCACATGCATCCACCGGTTGCCCGCAGCTCTCAGTGGGAGGCCTGCCAACACTTCGTCTTCCGGTTCGTGGTTGAAAAAAAAGGGAATTATACAATTTTCCGAGATTTACACTACCCCATGTCCTTCCCCAGGACTCAAAACTATCTACCGAATTTCATCTAAATCGGTTCAGCGGTCTAGAAGTGAAAGGTAACAATTAAACAAACAGACAGACAGACCAACATTCGCATTTATAATATTAGTGGGATATAGATTAAAAACTATAACTGAACATAAAGTTGGAAAACCCCCGACATCATCATCCCAGCCTATATACGTCCCACTGCTGGGCACAGGCCTCCTCTCAGAACAAGAGGGCTTGGGCCGTAGTTCCCACGCGGGCCCAGTGCGGATTGGGAACTTCACACGCACCATTGAATTGCTTCGCAGGTTTGTGCAGGTTTCCTCACGATGTTTTCCTTCACCGCAAAGCTCGTGGTAAATTTCAAATGTAATTCCGCACATGAGTTTCGAAAAACTCAGAGGTGCGAGCCGGGGTTTGAACCCACGACCTTCTGCTTGAGAGGCGATAGGTCAAACCACTAGGCCACCACGGCATCAGTGAACACAAAGACACTGAACAAAAAGTTGGAAAACCCCCGACATAGTCTCTTCAAAATTCAATATCTCAAAAACGGCGAAACCGATTTTGATTAAACATGTCTAAAACAATCCCTCGTAAGCCTGCTTCAAATAAAAAAAACCGCATTCAAATCAGTCCACCCGTTTAAGAGCTACGATGCCACGGACAGACACACAGATAGACAGACAGACACACATAGCGGTCAAACTTATAATACCCCTCATTTGCGTCGGGGCACAGGTCGGGGGTTAAAAAAGAACACAAAATCTCACTAATCTTTGTTACGAAAAACTTATAATTAATTGAGATTAGTATGCAATCGCATGTATTAAACTTGTTCTAATTCAGTCAACAAGCAATAATATAATTTGGCATCAAAAAACACACATGACCTTTCCCAAACCATTGTTACGTCGAACCTTACATCATAATCGGACAAGCTTATTTTTAGATTATAATCGCGATGGCAACCCAAAATTACATCTCGTTTGAGAATTGACCCAGAATAGCGCGGGAGGTGATTGTGTATTTACCCATTAATTACGACAATAACCTTAAAAACATTTGCTCTGCTAGACGTTTTGTTTCTCAAATTATTTTTAAACGTTTTTCTGGTGTTAAATTTATAAACGCAATCCTGCTAAATCCTCCTATAAATCGCTATACTATTCGTCACTGCCATGTGAAAACCTCGTCGAAATAATATATTTTTGGCCGACACGTTCCTATTGCGATCATGGTATGATACGGGTAGTGGGTAAAGACCTTTATAGGGGAGGCCTATGTCCAACAGTGAACGTCCTATGGACTATTATGATGATAATGATGATTAAGATTGGTTTTTGAAGTCTTTTTGTATTTTTAAATCAACTCCAAATTTTGTTACTTTTACGGTCATCTCGTAAAATCCAATAACTACAACAACAACAGCTTGTTTAAAGATTCTCGATATAGATGTCGCTAGTGTCGCTGCTTAAGTGACTAAATAAGAAACAAACAAGCTGAGATATGTGGTGCATAGGAAAAACTGTGTGTACTAGACAGTGGTAGTGTAGGGGTATGGCACGCAGCACGGAATGTTGATGACCTGGGTTCGATTCCCAGTGCTGGTCTATTTTCTGGTTTTTCTGTGCATCTATGTTTCTGTTTGTATTTTCGATATGATAGTGATGATGTAGAATAACATAAATAAAGCTTCCGGACTATCAAGCAATTATACCATTTTATTCCATGACACCCGACATCTTAATCATATCACAAATTGAACAATCACAGTTCGTTGATTAAAATTGCGGTTTACATTCAACCTGATCTAAAACAATGGTGTATCCTATTCACACATTTTGCATAACGTCTTGTGAATGCTCAACTTTAATTGTAATTTTTTATCACTCAATCTTACTTTGTTCAATCGAGTTGAACCAGCTGTTTAAAGGAGGGTAATGTGTTTCTGCCAATGTGTACGCCACCGTAGATAAAGTATAGCTTGCAATAAAATGTTGATTGATGCGTGAATTGGGACATAATTTGTTTCTGTTATTACTCTGCGATAATACGCACTTAAAAGAAAATTAAGCCACTTGAGTTTCATTCGTAAAATGGCTTCCTGCCAAGTTTTTTGTGCTAATCCAAATGCAATCCAAAAGAACTAGTATTACAAAAAAATACATGCCAAACAGTCTTTTGTGGCTTGGTAACAGGGAAGTTTTGATTTTCGTTTTTTTAATAGTGAAAATAGAAATAACATGCAAATTTAATCAAATTGAAATCAACAAAAAGCAATTCGTATTGTACAAAACTATACAACGAAATACTATTTCAGAAAATAAATTTTATTGGATTTATTTAGCACTAGCTATTACCCGTGACTGTATTTGCGAATGATTTCTCAATGTGAAGTCTCGGTGCGCGACTTCAACTTACAATTGGCCGCTTGTTGTTTCGGTAAAGACATATGTATACCTAGTGCCATCCACGAAGACGCGTGATTTTGTCAAAATTAGACATTAATGTCATTGTAATAAGAACCACGGTACGCGTCATCGTGAATGACTCTACCTATATGAAAAAAAAAGAAAAAAAAAATGAAATCTAGTCTAAATTGTACATCCCAATACTAAGCGATACATAGAAAGCAGGGCTCAGAGAGGAAATTAAACTCAATATTTAAGTCTTTAATTAGACATAATTTCAGGTCACTCCCGCTCTAGTATCGAGTATCCCAGATACAATATTGCAATAAAACTGCAATGCTTAATAAATCAAGCAAACCTAATTAGAAAAATTCTAGTAAATGTTACGTCGGTCTAAATTTACTTGCAAAACACAATGGCTCTGTGATGTTATCTGTGCAAAAAACATTTATTGTCTTTATTGTAAATTGGTGATAGCTAGCAGCCTTATTGCGGGGTAATAAGGGGTAATGTTGAATGTCTAGATTTAGGTGGGTTGTCACACGCTCACACAATGAACATTAAAAGACTGTTTGCATACTAGTGTGATAATTACTTTTCGCAAATTGCCTTTTGGCAGTTTGCAATTTCGCAAATGAATTCCGAAAAACTCAAACTTTGGGCTTGAACTCACGATTCTCGGCTTG
>NC_133495.1:9654330-9663487 GCF_025370935.1 Choristoneura fumiferana
ATAAGCTTTTAGTCAGCATATTTGGGTGTAATACGGGAATACCGATTATGGGCGGCGAGCCGTTTGCAGACATGGGCTATTAACCTTTGGGCGTATAATTTTACAATAGAGTACGTTAGAACGGACAAAAATACTGCGGATGGACTATCGAGATTAATAAAAATGCATAAAGAGGAAGTAACGAACAACCCCTGTACCCTCTTGTTCTGAGAGGAGGCTTGTGCCCAGCAGTGGGACGTATATAGGCTGGGATGATGATAATGATGAACGAACAGTCTCGAAGAATTACCAGAACAGACTAAGTATATTTACATTTCGCGACGGAAGCGTTGCTGCTAGATTACAAGATTTTAAAGAACCAGACAGCCGCGGATCCCATATTAAGCCGCGTCATGAGTTATATAGTAGACGGCTGGCCGTCTAACACTAACATCGATATCAGGGAATTAAAACCATATCACAGCCGGCGAAATGATTATACACCTAGTTAGGTTGTATTCTCTGGGGTCACAGAGTAGTGGTGCCGGCACCATGTCGGGAAAGAGTTGTTAGAGAATTACACGACTCGCACATGGGTGTCGTGAAAACGAAGGCGTTAGCGAGAAGTTACGTGTGGTGGCCGCGGTGGACGAGGCGCTTGAGGCGGTGTGCCGCGCCTGCGCCGTGTGCGCCAGCGTGGCCGACGCGCTGCCGGCGCATGCGCCGTGCGCGTGGCCCTGGCCAGACCGCCCATGGTCCAAACTACACATAGATTTTTTGGGCCCAATAGCAGGATTCACGTTCTTGATAGTAGTTGACGTCTGCTCAAAGTGGATAGCAGCGATAAATATGAAATCAACAACTGCTAATGCTGTCGTTTCCGTTTTGCGCGCGATGTGGGCGGGACTCAGTCTTCCGAGACAGGTCGTGAGCGACAATGGGCCTCCTTTTATCAGTGTGGAGTTTGACGGTTTTTTAACAAACAATGGTGTGGAACACATTTTCTCAGCTCCTTGTCACCCTGCTTCGAATGGGGCAGCTAAAATTTCAGTGAAAATCTGTAAGCGCGTTATTAAAAAAGAATCGCTCTTTGTGGGGCGGAGGCTTAAAGGAGACAATTAAACAGCACAAGCGTTGCGTAAAGACTGAATGTATTAATTAAAACACCTTAGTTATAAGTACATTACTAATATTAATATGTAAAACTATACTCCTTACATCTCCCTTCTTATAGAAAAAAAAAGATTACTTACTAAAGTTATTATTATTATTATTTTTTTTTTTTTTTTTTTATTTTTTATTCATAAAATGGTTTAGTTCTATTCTTATGTACTAGGATGGGTTTCCCATCAATTTCCACCTCTACATTAGGTGATTCATCTTTTATGACCCTGTATGGTCCTAAATATAGATAATCTAACTTATTTGCTACTTCATTTTTTATCAATACCTTATCGTTAGCATTATACATTACTGGATCTTTTTTCAAGTCATAAGTAGCCTTTCTTAAGTTCTTAGATTTTAACAAATTTTCTCGAGCTTCTTGCTGACTTAGTTGTAGTTTATATTTTAATTTTTTCGGGTAACTCTCATGGTTATACAATGGTTGAACAAAATTTCCTGTTAAATTACTAGGCAGATTACATTTTCTACCATACACAAGTTCAAACGGGGTATATTTGGTTTCTGTGTGTACTGAAGTGTTAAATGAAAAACTCCAAAATGGCAACCAAGTGCTCCAGGTTTCTGGGTGTTTTTCAGTCTGAATACGTAAGAAAGCAGCTAAATGTTTATGGGTATTTTCCAGTGCTCCGATGCTTTGATGGTGATAAGCTGTTGAATTTAATTGTTTGATATTAAGTAGCTCACTTACCTCTTTAAAAATGGATGATAAGAACTCAGCTCCCCGATCTGACGCTATCTGGTTGGGAACACCGTATCTAAGAATGAAGTTGTTTACTAATGATGCTGCAACGTCTTCACTTTTCTTTGATAATAGTGGATATGCCTCAACGAATTTTGTTAATTCGCACTGTAATGTAAGTATATATGAGTAACCATGATCATCAGACTGTAAGGGTCCAACTAAATCGAGATACACTTTTTCAAAGGCATAATTTGCCGTAGTTGTTATTACCATTGGTTCTTTAATATGGATGGAATATTTATTTTTCTGACACTTCTCGCAACGTTTAACAAATTTTCTTATTTCATTTTCCATTCCTGGCCAAAAGTAATAATTTTTGATGTTGTTGTACATTCGTCTCATGCCCGCATGACCACTAGTGGGCAAGAGGTGAAAATCGTTCAATATTATTTTTTGTTGCTTTTTGTCATCAATTCGTTTTATGTCATTTAAAACAATTATTTGTACGTTTGTGTTGTGATTTTGCTTCTTTATCTCTTTCATTAATTTTTCTACAAATATACCTGTAGTTTATTTTTTACTATATATATTTGCTTGACATTTATTTTCTTACAAAACATTTCTAACTCTTTCACAAATTCGCCTGGCGAAATTTGCGATGAAGAATCAAATAATTTAATAAAAATTATACTTTTATTGGAACTATAAAAAAATATTTTGTTCTCGTAGTCAGTATTTGTGTCTGGTTTGTTTTGTTCTTTGGACGTTTTATATTGACTTTTAGTAATAAATTGTAATTCTACTGAGTCCTTATTATGTGTTCCTACAATTGATTGACTTGAGGAATGTTTATCAGTGGACGTAGGTTTATTTTGTGTTAACTCATAATTTTTCTTTATTTGTGCTCTCGTTGTTACGTATACGTGCTCATTTAATGATTTCAGGTCTTGGCAAGTAATTAGTGCTCGTGACAACGCATCTGCCGGCCCGTTTTCTGATCCCTTTATGTATTCTATGCTAAAATCGTATTCCTCAAGGGCAAGTCGAAACTTTAATAGGCGACTTGATGGATCACGCATCCCGAATAAATAAATAAGTGGCTTATGATCTGTCCGGATAATGAAAGTAACGCCGTATAAATATGGCCTGAAATGTTTAACAGCCCAGACTATAGCCAGTAGTTCTTTTTCTATAGTCGGGTAATTTTTTTCTGATTTATTTAGTGATCTACTCGCAAACGCTATTGGTTTATTATCTTTGTTACTTAATACGGCACCCAAAGCATAACCAGAAGCGTCTGTTTGTAAGATAAATGTATTTTTCGTAGATAAATCTGGATATTGCAATACCGGTGGCGAAGCTATTTTTTGTTGCAACGTTTGAAATGCTGTTTGACATTTGTCATCCCATAAAAAGGGTACATTTTTCTTTGATAAGTGATTTAATGGTATTGCGATTTCCGCGAAATTTTTAATGAATTTTCTGTAATAATTTGCAAATGCCACAAATCGTTTGACCTCCTCAGAATTAGTTGGGACAGGGAATTTCTTTATTGCACTAATTTTTTCCGGATCCGGTAATACTCCGTCACTTGACACTACGTGACCTAAATAAAGTAATTCTTTTTTTAAAAATTCACATTTGTTCGGATTTAGTTTTAAGTTAACTTTTCGTAACCTAGTAAAAATGTCCATTAAATTTTTGTTGTGATCGTCCAAATTTTTACCAAAAACAATAAGGTCATCTAAGTATACTAGACATTTGTCATAAGTCAACCCCGACATAGCAATGTTCATCATTCTAGAAAATGAGTTAGGACTTGTCCGCAAGCCCATGGGCATTCTTGTCATCCTATATTGGCCAGATGCAAAAGCTGTGTACTGCCTACTGTCTATGTCAAGGTCACATTGATAATAACCGTTCGCTAAGTCTAAGTGTGTAAAATATACACATCCCGAAAGAGAATCCAAAATTTCCGTTATATTTGGTAGTGGGAAGTTATCATCCTGTATGCAATTGTTTAATTTTCTGTAGTCTATAACAATACGCCATTTCTTTTGATTTGAACCGTCTGATCGTTTTGGAATTAATAATAGTGGACTTGAAAATTCACTTGAACACTTTTCTATTATGCCTTGTCTCAACATGTCGTCTAATTCTTTTTGTATTATGTTCTTTTGCGCATGTGGTAATCGATAAGGTTTAGTGTAAATAGGGGCTGTGTTGGGTTTTAAAGATATGGTATGTTTATAAATACTTGTTGTAGTTAGTTTGTCACCTGGCAAAAAAAATATGTCGGAAAATTTAGCACATAAGTTTTCAAGCGATATTTGTTCCTCGAGGTTTAATTTGTTTAGTTTTAGATATTGAAATAACATTTTAAGTCTGTCTGGACTCACTGTGTTGCACGTTTGGAAAGTACATATGTCGTATTCATTTGCTTTGTGAATAGATACATTAATATTGTTCAATTGTATCTCTCGGTCAGTTGTATTTAAAATTCTTAGTGGTATCTTGCCTTTTTTTGGTGATACTAATGACCCTGCTAGAAAAATTCCATCCTGTATCTCAGTCGAGCATATGACACAGTCTTCTTCTTTATCTATAGTTACGTAATGCACTGATTCCGACCTAGGTGGTAGGGAGTAATATTTTTTGTTGATTTGTAGGGGCAAACGTACTGTTTTGTCAGTGTTCGACAAAGTTAGAATACCTCTTTGCAAGTCAATTAAAGCTTGGTATTTCACAAGAAAGTCTTGTCCTATTATACCATCGAACTGACATGGTAAGTCGTCGAATATATAAAACTTGTGTTCAAACACATAACCTTGGTGTTTTAATGTTAGGTAAACACTTCCGATTGCGCATTTCCTTCCACCGATTCCATTAATAACTAATTCTTTTTTGCATATAGGGATATCTAATTTCAAAGCACTGCGCAATTTCATTGCGCAAATGGTTGCACCGGTGTCAACTAACCATGCATATGTTATATTACTTTGTACATTTAGTTTTATAGAACAAGTATTATTAGTAGCAAAAATATATTCGTTATTCTCGAAAAAACTGACTAACGGAAATTTTGTTTTCGTCTTCGGATTGATTTGCTACATATATGCCATCATTACAGTTCATCTCGTTTCCATCTGTTTCGTTTAAAATATTCAAATTTTCTGGGCCGTATCCATTATTTCTTCGTGAAGTAAAGTACTTACCTGGAGTTCCTCGGTAGTTGGACCGGTACCCGCTCCTGCTGGTGCCGGGAGCCCAGGACGCGGGAGCCCGCGCCGCTGGTCCTTGGGCCTGGCCCTGCGATGGCCGCGCTCCGCCACCGCGGTACCCGCGATAGTTTTGGGGGCGACTTCGCCCACGTACATACGTCCGGCTGTAATTATTGTAATAGTTATGATGTAGTGTTAGCATGTCACTCTCATTAGACGGCGATGCTGTTTCTTCATCCTTTGCCCCCTGCACTGCGTCCTTTAATGACTTGTAATCGCGAGCTGCAATTATCGTGCTAATCCGTCGATTGCGCAATCCATCCGCGAATCTTTTGATTGCCTGTTTTTCATTAACATTTTTTAAAACAGTAAATGCTCCTGAATTTCCTTCGGATTGCGCTATCGTTAGATTAACAAACATTTCGGCTAACTGTTTGCCAAACTCATCGATCGAATTATCTCCTTGTCTTAACACTTGCATTTGATTTTGGATGGCAAATGGAGATTTCTTTGGCAACAATAGATTTTTCATATCTGTAACCATATCTTGTACTGTATTGTAAGTCTGATTTAATTTTAGTTTCGCCATTTTTGTGATACGATTTTTAAGAACGAATACAATTAAGCTTTGTTTTGCCTCGGTTTTTAATATGGAGTCGTAATACTCAATGGAATCAATTAGCTGCTCTATAACAGTGCTATCGTCTGTCATTGCTGGTATTAAGGAAAGGGCAACTTTTAAGTTGAAGTCCTCCATTGTGGAGTTTTGTATTGCTCGAACTGGGTTGGGATCAGATTGGGTTTGAACTTGTGTATGTTTTACTACGAAATCCGTTATCCACTTATACAACTCTTGGATTTGATTACAATGAGACTGTATATCAACTAAAATTTTACCTTCTAATTTATTATTTTCTATTTGATCGTGTATGTCTCTCACAATGGCTCGAAATTCCGTATAATTTGAATCAGCTTCTGCTAATTTATTATTTAATAATTCCGGCTTTCGTCTCTCGTAATTAAGTTTCGACAAATTATCTTTAATATTTTTTAAGTCTGCATAAACACGAGTCAACTTACTAGTCATTTCAATTTAACAAGCATTATAATTAATGTAAATTGATAGTCAATTTAATAATTACTGTCTAATTAGTGCTTTCTATCGGTATTTATATCAATTTATATGTACTTTTACACTATCGTTTGTCCAATGTTCAATACATCGTAAGGCAATAATTTGTTGCACTGTACCTGTGATTCGGGAACACAACACAAACACAAAATACTCAACACTTTCCGCTTCACTGTTCAGTTATAATGCTGCTGCGTAGTTAATCCTTGCTGGCACCGGCACGATCAGCTGAGCACCTGTGGCAATGGGACTCTCCAGGCTCACAACGTCCTCCGCGAAGAGACCTGCGTAGATTATATTGCACTATCCAGTTTGCTGACCATGATTGGTGGCATCTCTTGTATAGTCTGTAGCACAAATATAATCCTCCAATAAACATCAAAGTGCACATAACTACCATCATCACACTTATGATGGACAAGTGGTTCTTCATTTCAATCGTAGCTGCATCATTATTGCTTTTTCCAGCCGCATTCTGGGCGATAAATACTTCGTCTTTTTCTATTTTTGAGTTGCACATAATGGAGAAATTTAATTAACTTCTTTCGGCTCACGTCGCGTAAGTATATAAAATACTGGAATTGTATCTAGGTCACACATAGTGCATCGGTCGCACTTCCGATTCCCGAATTCGACACCTCACGTGGCAGGGTCGCCATGTGGGGCGGAGGCTTAAAGGAGACAATTAAACAGCACAAGCGTTGCGTAAAGACTGAATGTATTAATTAAAACACCTTAGTTATAAGTACATTACTAATATTAATATGTAAAACTATACTCCTTACACTTAAGCGATAAGGCCGCCTATTGCTTACCTTGTAATTTTTTATCTGTGTATCTGTTTTCTGTATCGCTCACTATTTCTGGTGTACAATAAAGAGTCTTTGTATTGTATTGTATTGTTTTGTAAAAAACACTTAAACAGAAGCTAGACGTAGATACGGCCCTCAATAGATATCTTCTAACGTATATAGTACCACTGAGCACTACACCACTGGGGAGAGCCTAGCTGCAATATTGCAAGGTCGTAAGTTACGTATGCGCTTGGATAAATTAAAACCCGAGCGATCCGCTCGACTCAACGAAAATCAGTCGCGCGCGCAGGCGGGGGCCGGGGGAGCGCGGGGCGCGGCGCGCGCTGGACGCGGTTTGGTACCGGGGACTACAGCGCGCAAGACAAGTGACTCGCTGGTAGGGTCGTTGAGAAGCTAGGTCGTACTGATTACAGACTAGGGTCTGCTTGTGGAACCGAGGAACATAGGAACGTCCATCAATTGAAATGTAGGATAACCGAAACCTTCGTTAGTACACCTACACCGATTGAAGCCGACCGAAGGCATTCCCGCAGTTCGGTGATTATACCGGAAGAGGAGGCACCCGAGCCGAGTGGCGTGGAGAGCAGTGGCTCGATGGCGCCGGGGCTCGCGGCTGAGGCCGGCAGGCGCAATGTATTTAGTTATTAGTAATTAAGAGAACATACGCAAATATCATGAAAAAGAACGATTACTAACGAAATACCCACACATTTATCTAACTATGTACCTATCAGGTTCGTAGATATGATTTATATAATCTAAACTAGCTTTTGCCCGCAGCTTCGCTCGCGTTAAATTTGGAGTAACATACATTTACTTTCTGCGATCCTTTTTTCGTGTTTTGATTAATTTTCGCAGGATTACGTGGAAATAAAAATACGGACAGATTTTCTTTTAGACAGATGGTGCAAATTTTGTAATACAAAAATCAACCTACATACGTAATTAATTATGATTCTTACCAGCTTTGACACCCTGCTTCGCTGATTCAGGGTTGAAATTTTAGAAAACGTTAAAGTACTACGCGTTTCTTTTGCCCGCGACTTAATTCATACACCACATTTTTGCAGGTGGCAGGACCTTGTGCAAGGTCCGCCCGAATTGCTACCACCATCTTGCTCGCTAATCCTGCCGTAAAGCAGCAGTGCTTGCACTGTTGTGTTTCGGCGTGGAGAGTAAGAGCCGGTGTAATTACTGGCTCTTGAGGCATCTCATCTTAGGCCTCTAGGTTGGCAACGCATCTGCAATGCCCCTGGTGTTGCAGATGTTTATGGGCGGTGGTGATTTCTTGCCATCAGGAGACCCACTTGCTCGTTTTCCATCCAGTCAAATAAATAAAATAAATAAAATCATATAAGATTATATCCCGAGAAATTGTAAAGTAGTGCACTCTAGTGCACCTCTGCATTACTTTAGGTCCATCTATGCCAAATTTCACACCGTAGCATGCTGAATGCACATGACGCTATAGGTGTATTCTGCGACCTTTCGAAAGCTTTTGATTGTGTGGATCATGATACTTTAATTTGTAAGTTAAATTTTTATGGCATTCGTGGCCTCGCTTTAGAACTCATTAAATCTTACCTCACACAAAGAAAGCAAAAGGTAGCGATTAACGGAACGGTATCGGAGGGATCTGTGGTCGAAATGGGAGTGCCTCAAGGATCCATTCTTGCCCCATTCCTGTATCTTATTTATGTAAATGACCTTACTTATATGGTAAGCCAAAAGTTATGTTTGCTGACGACACGTCTTTACTGTTCAAGTTAGTAAAAAGATACCGACTTCATTGAGCCCAATGAAACCCTGTCCGTGATATCCGCATGGTTTGCTGCCAATAATTTGTTACTAATCCTAAGAAAACTAAATGTATTAAATTCTCGTTGATAAATTCATCTAGCTCGAATTCAGTTTCTAATATGAAGTTAAATGGTCAAACTATTGAATTTGTAAAATCAACAGTATTTTTAGGAATAACGCTCGATTCTAAACTACAGTGGGGACCTCACGTCACAGCAATCGCGGGTAGATTGAGCTCTGCTGCTTTTGCAGTTTGGAAAATACGGCAGCTAACCGATGTGGCGACGGCACGGTTGGTGTATTTTGCTTACTTTATAGCATTATTTCGTAGGCCTTATTTTTA
>NC_133495.1:9664285-9666169 GCF_025370935.1 Choristoneura fumiferana
AATAATGTCGCACAATCTGTCAACATTGACATTTCATTCTAATTTATCTGCAAATCTGTCCGCTGACTGCATCACACGCGCATTGCGGGCGCAATATATTTCAGTAACTACTTGTTATGCACGACTTTGTCCGTGAGCGGAGCGAGGCTTTCAAAAGTTTTTTTATGTCCATTTTATTTATAAAATTAATTTAAGTTTTTTTTACTATTGTTAAAGAATTATTGTGAAAAAAAACGTCTCTTGAATGTGGAAACTCCGTTTCAAAATCTGTTTTATAAATATTAAATTGACTAAAATAAACTCCGACTAAAAAGTTACGCCGGTTCGTCAGGAAGTACCCCATCAGGGTTCATCCATCAACGTAATCTATGGCACTCTGCCTTTTTGAAGTTAGTCTAAATGGAAGAATTAAAAATATAGAGGGTGACTTCGGATGATGGCGTGACGCTTATACAGAATATTGGCGTTTTCTATATAATCGTCAGCAGGTGGGCGAAATGCAAAAATAAGAATAACCAAATAACTTTTTTTCTGTTTTCTAGTACAACTAATGGTTGTTTTCCTTAATAGAGGTTTTATTTCTGGGCGACACACCCAGATTAGATCTAGGGTGGTCCGAGTGCTGGTCATGGTCACTGTTCATGTCTTAGTAAATCCATCCCATTATTTAATTTTGTTTTCTGGCAACAGAACTGACAGCAGGGTGTCATCTATTGGATATTAGTGACATTTACCTTACTTCCTAAGACGAATACTTTTATGTAAAATAGATAGAGCGTGTGCGATTAACCTAATGAGTACCCCTAGTGCAAGTTTTCGGTTACAAAATACGTCGTCGATCGCGTTCGCGTAAAATCTCTCAATTTGTATGGAAACACGAACATCGCAAACGTTCCGCTAGAGGCGCTGTTCATATTTCCATACAAATTGAGATTTTAACGCGAACGCGATCGAGACGTATTTTGTAACTGAAAACTTACACTAAGGGCACAGAACTTATATTGCAATAATCTTTAACAGCCAGATAATAGAAGCGGTCAAGGACTTGTTTGTTAAAGCATTTTGAATAAAGATATTTTTACTTTAATTTGAATCATTGAACATAGTTTCTAAAAGAAAAATATAGTAAATGCAGTCTTCCGAGTCCCATATTTATGGAAAAGTCCCAAGTTACGCTCCAGCTAAACTCAATAAATAACTAATAAACTAACTACTTATGCCCAATATTTATAGTTAGCGTAACTTAGGAGAAGACAACAGATATTTTCGAGCCCATAAACAAGCATGACAATTTTATTTCATATGTTTCAACTAGGTGTGTAGATAATCAACTGCCAATTGGCGCATCCTTTAACAAGCCAGTGGAGAGGGTGGCGAGGTCAATGGAGATCACGAGAATTTCATTATCTCGTCACATGACGAGAACGAAGATCTGTTCGACGAGGCCATTTGTGTGGTCCCTGTTGTGAGATGATTGCATAACTGCAGTCGGCAAGGGGCAGTTCCTTTAGTACAGTGCGGCATTGTTTGTTTAGTTCAGATAAATGAATAGAATGAAGGAAAATTGAAGCCGTCAAAAAATAAGTTCGTTGCTAATGAAGTTTTAATTTTTAACACTGGCTTTTTCGCTGTAAAGGATATGTCAAGGAAGAATATAAGGAGGATATGAGGAAGGAGGAAGGATATGGGAAGAAATCATCACCAGTACATGTATTTCAAGTCTATCACACTGAAAGTAAAAAAAACTTTAACGTAAGATTTTACTACCGCGTAGGTATGTTAGTGTGCTTGAAAATAAACATTTCAAGTTATTTAAATAGCTCGTAAAAATGATATTTAAAAGTTTACAGTGCTTCAATAATATTCTTTTAAATCGCGAAGATC